>NC_055674.1:1317500-1610000 GCF_017976325.1 Chelmon rostratus
CTGTTCTCCTTTACAGTCAGTGTGTATGTTGACTTTATCACAATTAATACATTTGGCTATTATTCTTTTTTATATTTTCCTCTGTTAATTATGCATTATGCTAATATGTTTAATAAATATATATTTTTTGTTCTTTTAAGTCTTTGTTGATCAACATTGGAGTCTTTTTTCGACCCATCAATGAATTCTTTTCTTGTGTTGTAATCTACGTCTGAGATAACATGTAATATTTATGAGATTTGTTGTTTTATTCTATTTTTAGGTGCCTTTTTAACATTTAAACAGCAACAGCACATAAAAATAATCTTTCTTTTATAGTTTTCATAGTTCTAATGCATAAACTGTAGATATTGCCATATGTAATAGCCTATAGATCAATGTACATCTGAATATGTATGTATGTCAGAATATACAGAACAAATTTGTATACAAACATATATTTTAAAATATACACATACAGTATATCTAATACATAAAGTAGATCTTTACAGTTTAAACATATATAAAATAAATATCTGTATAAAAATAAATTCTAATATATGAGGTTTAGGTTAATTGTATATATGTTTTTTATGTTACTTCATCCAGCCTATATTTTAAACTGCATTAGATATATATTTTTTAATTAAATAAAGACGTTGACCTTATGACACATTTGTGATCACTTTTGCACTTTTTATGTTAATCCTGCAGCTTCTTTTCTTGATAAAAACTGTATTTCAAATAAAAAGAATATCAAACATTTATTCATAATTAATTTCACTTTTGGTCTGCTTACATTTACAAAGTTGTAAATTATGTTGTACATACCTGTGTTAAGTAAAGCCATACTGTCATAACACCCCTAAGGTATGAACATAATAAAACAACATGCATCACAACATGTATTAGAAATATGTGCATTCCCATATAAATAATATTTGCTGTTCATACAGAATTCATATAATTGTAAACATGTTCAATCTAGTAAAATTTGTAATTAAAATATGGCCATATATCCTCTGTGTCAAATAAATAAAATGCAACACATGTTCAGGAGCTCCTTCTCACAACCTCCCTATCGATATATCGAAATACATAAATATACAATACCAACATATAAAAATATCAAAATATTTACTGTTCGTGTTAGTTATATACCTGGCAAACGAAACAGCCAATCAGCTGTACGAATTCAGCTAAATATCCAATCATCTCGTAATGACGTCAGTGTAACGGACATGACTAAAAGCGCGTGTGCAAACGTGCAGGATGACCACAGAGGGCGGAGAGCTTATCATTGACTGAGCCTGCTGCACTCCGCTCACCCGCAGTGTCTCTGACAAGTAAAACAAGCACACCGGTAAATTTAAACTCGTCCCCATGTCAGCCAATCAGCGTCTGTGTAATACGGTCTCGCTCCGCAGTCGTCCAATCAGCTGCGCGCTCCTCTTTGTTGTTGGTGATGACATGAAAATATTGTTGTTGCTGCTGGAGGCTGCGGAGACCGAGCGCTGGGAGTCAGGCAGGGAGGACTGGGTTTGAGGGTTCAGAGGAGTCGATCTTAGCGAAGATTTCATTTTGTTTGTTTTGTTCTCGACTTTAAAGCAACCGCGTGTTGCGTGGAAAGTGGCCATGTCGGTGAATATGGACGAACTCAGACACCAAGTCATGATCAACCAGTTTGTTTTGACGGCTGGTTGCGCCGCCGATCAGGCGAAGCAGCTCCTACAAGCGGCCCACTGGCAGTTTGAGGTGAGTGTGAAATCTGGACGATTTACGTGCTCTGCACTTCATGTCCTGCCCCGGGGGAGCGGTGATCTGATCGCCCAGCTCCACGTGAGCTGCCGACAGATTCCAATGGATTCCCGGCGTCGATTATTTTGAGTATTTTGTGTCCTCTCTTGCGACCATGCGCTCCTGTGGCTAACGCGAGCTAAGCTAGCAGCACTGAGGACGTGGTACTCGGCTCAATGGCCGTTTTTGTTTACATTCTCCACAGGAATCCACCGTGTCATCGCCGAGCTAATTGTTGTTAGCCTAGCTGCTGGCAGGATAACCCAGCCTTCATAGGAGGAGTGCTGGCTCGAGCTAGCTCGCTGTGTCCTAGCTGGAAGGCTGTCATCGAAAACAAAAGCTTCATGTTAACGCGGAGAGTCAAACCACTGATGCCATCTTGACAGACAAGGCCCGTCTGATAACACGTCCTCACGTCCACACAACACCGTCGTCCATCATTATTCTCAGATTAGAAAATACTGGTTTGGCTTGTTGGTGCAGCTCAGATATGAAAATGAGGATAAATGAAACGTCCCTGCTGCACAGGTTCAAAACAAACCCCCCATCACATGACCTGCATGGGGGCAGTGAGAGGACATGTCTCTCTAGAAGTGTTTTTATGAACTCCTTTTTGTTTATGGTCATTTCTGAGGAGGAGATAAAGAGATCGGACTGACTGGACTGGAGCTGAGTAGTGTGACATTGATCCCAGTCTTGTCCAGTTAGAGACTGATTAACGTGCTTTATCCTTCCAGCTGTTCTCATAAACAAGCCCTGCTGTGCTCAGTTAATGAGAGACGATCACTCTCAGCTCTGCTGGATGCGCTGAGCTTCGACTTTTCAGCTGTCGATCACACAAAACGAGACACCTGAACGCATCACGCTGGATGTTTTCTAAGTGATTGATCACTAAATCAAGAAAGTAGCTGTCAGATTAATCAGATAATGAAAAAGGCTCCGGTTCATGTCAGCTGACTGTAGCTGAAAATGGCCTCCTGGCAGCGGGTGTCTGGACTTCTTGCAGACATGTCATCAAACACAACACAACACGGCTGCTGCTCTGTGATCTGTGAGGCCTGCTGAGCAGCTGACAGACACCTGAAGGATCTCTGACTTCAAGCCCGAGCTTCCAGATGGTTCCCCTCAGACCACTCCTCCATCTGCTCTAATGACCGATCTGTTGGTGCAGCCGGGCCAGGTGCTTCACCTGAGGGGCGGGAGGAGGTGGCGCGGCTCAGCTCCTCTCAGCCGCTTGTTGTGATTGGCTGGGTCATCCTGACTTGCTCAGGAGGTCAGCAGAGGAATCAGACCTCCTCCGGGCCGAGAAGTGATGATGGAAACACAAAGTAGTGGACTGTCGGTCATGGCAGTAATTGTCAGTCGTAGCGTCTGTCGTTCAGATAAGTGCTCACCTGTGATAGAAAACATCTTTAGTGGCATTTTCAGACAATTTTTATGGCTGATGTTATATTTTCAATATAACATAATAACTACAAGTTATTTTCAGTGTGATTAATCCGCCAGATTTGTTCTCAATTAGTCAGTTGAAAAAGCTGAACCAAAGTTTGTTTGTTTTTCAGAGCACAAGTGAAAAAACGTTGAATTTAAAGAGACATAAAACAGAAAAAGCTGCAGATGCTCCCGTCAGAGACGCAGATTGTTCACTGTCTTTGCTCCAGAGATGACTGAAACGAAACCGTCAGCTGACTGTTAGTGTGTGTAGAGTGTGTGTGACGTTAATGAGCTGCTGTTTGTGTCGCCGTGACGGCGGCGGCCTGATTTTCTTCTCGGGGCCCGAAAGCGTCTTCTGTCCTCAGCTGAGAGCCCGAGGCCCCCTGCTGCAGGGCCACAACAACGGCCATGCCGCGTTCGGCCTCGTGTTTAACAGTCAGTGAGCCTTCATTCACCAGGAAGAAGAGAAGAAGAGACGAGTGTGTTCATTTCACAGTTCATTCAACATTTTATTTGCTGTTTTGTCTGTCCTTGTGGGCACCTCTGTGGACACCTGGGCGGACAGCTGCAGGTTAGCTGCAGGTTAGCGGCAGGTTAGCGGTTGGCTAGCTGCAGGCTAGCTCCACCGTGAACTCGTGGTCGTGTTCGCGGCAGCAGGAAGTGTGAAGTTTGCTCCTGAAAACAAACGGAGAGCAGACAAAGAGCAGCGTGGACCCGCCGGGTCTTTGGCATGTGTGTCACGTTGTACGGCAGACATTCCTGCGCCGCCGCTGCTGTTGTCAAACAACCAGACCGCGGGGGCGGGCTGCGGTTGGGGGCTGGGGGGAGACCGCTGCATTCATTGAAGTGTTGGCAAGAAAGAGGCCTCCAGCGAGGGGAAATGGAGGCTCCGCTGAGCAGTGAAAGCAGCTCTCACTCCCTGCCTGATGCTCTCTGTGCTGTCCTGAACAGGGTTTGGCTTCCAGCTGCTTCCTGCCTCTCATTACATTTGACTCACACAGCTTAGCATCAGGTTCTCCTGTAAAAGAAAAGTTTGTTAACAGCACTTACTGCTGTTTCCATGCACGACAAAGATTTCTGACTTGTTTCCCAAGTTGAGACCGGGACCCAGCAGGGCCTGTGCTGGGTTTGTAGTGACCCAGGTCTGGAGGAGGGCTTGGCTGCATCCTTTAGCTTTCTGCTATCGCTAGTTTGTCTTTCTTAAAGCCAATCACAATCATCTGGGCTGATGGTGGGGGGCTTGTTTTGGTGGAACATTTGCAGCTCTGGTATTAAAACAGCTAAATCTGAGCAAAAGAAAAGCTAACAGCTGTTAGCTTGTTTACATTTGTAACGTGAGCCACCAGGTTGAGTTAGCTTGCCATTTTCAGCCTAGGTCAGCCTGCAGGTGGCGAAGTCAGAGGTTGCTGAAGTTTGTGGTGATAAAAATGATAAAAATGGCAGCCAATGGCAGGCTAACACCAACAGGCCACCACCAACAGGCCACATCAGGTGAGTCAGACAGGTCGTCGTGGAAAACACGAGCAGAATCGTTCTGCAGTATTTTATATCACCAGTATCAATATGATCAGAGGGTCAACAGAGTCTGAGGAGACGGAAATGTCTAATTAGCTAAAGTTAGCATGCTAAAGTAACACAGTGAACATATTCCACATTATACTTGCTAATTGCCAGCATGTTAGCATTGCCACTGTTAGCATGTTAGCTTCCTGTGTTCAGACAAAAGATGATGCAAGTGTCAGAAACACAGTCGGTGCGTCTGTTGCTAGTTGTTCCAGCTAACATCCGCACACAGGAAACGATGGAGCGGCGAGTTCGTGAGGTTGAAATTCGCTTCCTTCACTGTCTGAAACTCGTTTTTTTTTATGTCATGAAACATCCAACATGGCCGATTGACCTTTCAACCTTTAAAAGTGAAACAGCTCCCGAGGGGACGCTCGGAGCCTCGTCTGGAGAAACTGGAGTCCGATGATGCCGGATGAACTCGTAGTTTGTTTCGCGAGCCTCCTCCTCCTCCTCCTCGTCTTTCCCCTCTCGAGCGTGAATCACGCCGCAGAGGAATGTTTCCTCCTCCCTGACGTGTCGAGGCCGGCTCTGTTATCGGCCCGTCGTCTCTGTCTCTCAGTGTTTGTGTTCACGCCGGCCTTGGCTGTGTTCACAACAAAGAGGAACAATGCAAGGAGCCAGCTCATTTCCTTGTTTGCGCAGGGAGGCGGCGTGAAAGCTGCTGTTTACATTTTATCGTGTCTGTTTTCCAGCCGGTCGGCCCGTCGGACTCCAGCTGCAGACGGCCAGCCGTTATTTTCATGAATGATAATCTGCAGGTTGTTTTCTGTTAATTGACTCATTGTTTGGTTTTGACATGTTAGAGAACGCTAATCTCAGGTGACGGCTTAGAAGTTCTGCAATTAACCAATAATGAGAGGAATGATTATTGTTCATTTGAATCATTGAATCAACTCGTTCCAGAACTCGGTAGATTCATCAATGGACTGAAAATGAGTCTCCCACTACTTTAATACTCGAACGTCTTCCAGCCTCTCACATGTGAATATTTGCTGGTTTCAGCGTCTTTGGGTTTTGGATTGTTGGACGAGGAAAAGTCAGTTTGGGCTTTTCTTAGTCCTTCGTGTTCAGAGGAAGTCCCAGTTCAGTCTTCCTGTTCCACTCTGACGTCAGCCGGTTAGCTTCAAGCTAATCTGAAAAAGCCTCTCCGTGGTCCACAGACCCCGTTTTAGATGCCAGCATGGAGATAATGGTTTTAACCCTGAGCTCAGTGAGCAGTTGTGTGAACTGACCCGTGGGCTGATGGCGAGGGGGGGGATGGGTCACTTCTTCTCTCTGTGGTGGAGGGGAAGAAGACAAATGTTTGACTTCTCCTCTTCTGTCTGATGTGTGCTTTAATGGAAAGAATCAAACAACACACTTATTCTCTCTCTCTCTCTCTCTGCAGACGGCCTTGAGCTCCTTTTTCCAGGAGGCCAACATCCCCGGCCACCACCACCAGATGGTAAGTGCATTTGGTTCCCCTCAAAGAAAAAAAGCTAGACTTAAGGCATGTGTGGCTAAGCGGAGGCTGATTCCCTCACGTTGGCCGGTGGGACGGATGCACCCGCTGACCCGCTGGGCCGACTCTCAGCTGGTCTTCATGCAGCAGCCGGACTTAGCAGTCAGAGCCGGTCCAGCTTTTCCTACAAGAGGAGTGAACAGGGATCAGCACTGCTTCAGCACTGGTCCGCTTCTTTAATGAAACATAAAACAATCATTTAAAGAAGGTTTTTATTATAAAGCCTTAACAGCTGAACAGGATATAAACTCAAATGAAACAGCTGCTGCTGTTTTAAGCTCTCTGAACACTGTTTTTGTTGAAGGCTCTGAATTCCCAGGCCCCCTGAACTACCCACATTATAGTATTTAAGAGGTGAGGGAGCTCTGGGCGCAGACGGACGTCCACACTGATGTCGAGTCAGTGGCTCCTCTTAATGCTGCTGTTAGCTCTGTCCCGTTTAGCTCTTCTCGCCTCATTTGGACTGAAAGCACCTGGCGGAGGGCGTGTCCGATCACACCTGTGACCGCAGCTGCATGAAGAGTCTCTGGGTGTGTTCAGTCATAATAGCTGTTTAATCTGTAACTGCAGCGCTGTAGCACAATAATTAGTGGCTTATGAAGAGGACTCGCTCGACAAACGTCTGTCTGAATGAATGAAGCGGCGATCGTGTTGCCGGGCAGACTTGCGTCACCGTGCGCAGAGAGATGTGTGCGCCTTCGGCCCAGCGCTGCTTATGTAATCCACTTTCTTGACTCTCGTGTCTGAACCTCGCGCTGCATCCTGGGATTCGTCCAATCCCGATCACGCAGGAACAGCGTGCCGACATCTGCAGCCGTGTTTTGTTTTCAGTCAGAAGCATTTTTTTTCTCTCTCTTTCCTTCTCCTCCCCCTGCTCTCGTGGGGGAGTACGTGCCTCTCCGGCGCTCTGGGAGGAGGCTGAGTGAGGAAGTGTGAGAGGCGGCGGTCGGGTTTGTTATTATTTTGGGTGCAGTGTGGTGACATCATCTCGCCCGAGGCTGTGGTGCGTGGAAGAGTACAGACCTGCACGGCGCTGAGAGGAAGACTGAAGCAATGAGACACCGAGGGGGGGGGGGGTCGGCTCCTCCACCTCACCCTCCACCCAAACTGGCCCATTTCACAAACAGTGTGAGAGAGAACTCTGGGGCCTGTGAGGAGTTAATGCATGAGGGTCATGTGTTCAGCATTAATACCACTGCATACTGTGTGTGTGTGTGTGTGTGTGTGTGTGTGTGTGTTACCTGATCACCAGCGCTCCCCGAGGAGCCGAGCATGAACAGTCCACCATGTTTCTGTTTACCTTCCATCCTCAATGAGTCACATGTGGGAGTTAATCCAGCAGACAGTGAAACAAATAATAATCATAATAAACTAATAATAAAAGTTCAGATAATAAAAACCAACAGCCGAAGATAAAAACAGTAATAATAACGATGCGGTCTGTGGGTTTATTGATAATATCCACATCCACTTCCTGTCATTCACATTTGCTGAGAAAGAGTTTGATAATGATCGAACTGGTCAATAAAACATTTTGTGTTGATCGTCTGATGAGCAGAATCTTCGTCCTGCTTTCAGTCGAGACGTCTCACAGAAACTCGGCGCAGCTGCCGTGTTTTCACATGAAGCTCGTTCAGGTATTTCTCATCAGGTCAGAACTTCAGCTCTCAGTAAGTTTACTAGATCATTTACGGCCAAACTGCTGAGTGAGCACAAAACCGCTTGAAGCTCACGTCGGTCTGCAGGACCTGAAACGGCAGCAGCTCAGTCGGTGACGCTCAGCGGTCCCACAGACCAGTCGGTGTGAAACGGCCTCGTCCAGCCGGGACGCTGCCGGCTACAGCTCGACTGTCCTCCGTCTTTATCCGCCGTTCAGATGAAGTGATGTGAGACAGTAGATTCACTTTCTGTGAAACCTGAGAAACAATCACACATTTCTTCAGTTTGAGGAAACAAACGAAAGCTGAATGATGTTTCAGAGGCAGAAATGAAACGTTCAGTGAACGTCTCTCCACTCAGAGCGTCAATGTTTGTCAAGATTTGAACTTTATTGATCCCACACAGCAGCACAGACGACACGAGTGACTTTAATACTGTTTACACATCTGATCTGTGTGTGTGTGTGTCTGTGTGTGTGTGTGCGTGTGCACAGTCTACAGTTGTGTATCTCTGATGACATGTTCACACTCGACATACTTAAAAATCAGTAAATCGGGGATGTCAAAGTCAAAATATACAGAGGGCCAAAGAAACAGATTAGCTGCAAGCCGAGGGCCGGACTGGTTCAACGTTTATTAAAACATATTTTAATGATTGCACATAGCCTATTAAACTAAGATCTGACACAATGTATATTATTTAATGATTAAATAAACAATCCAATATTTTCTTATGGCTCCGTCAGTAATTAAGGGAAAACATTTTCAACAGGCAAGTTGAGTTCAACTGAAAAATAAATCTAAGTAAATAAAATAAATTAAAATACAAAAATCTATAGGACACAGACAAAACAATACTTTCCTTATTGGGGAGTGGGTAACTGAAAGTTAACATCTGTTCCGAGGCCCGTTTGCCGCGCTGCAGTGAGTTCGCGGGCTACCGTTGCATTGTGGGGAATGTAGTATCGGTGCGTGCAAAACACCAGCGGGCGGCTGCAGCCAGTTCTAATACTAATCAAATATCACCCGGGGGGCCGCGTATAAATCATTTGTGGGCCGCATCCGGCCCGCGGGCCTTGACTTTGACATATGTGCAGTAAATAAATGGGTGGGGTTTGGTGTGATGATCGGGGCTCTAATCTTACTTTGGGACTATAAACATGATTTGACCCGTTTTTCATTTGATAAAATATAAAATAATCTCAAACTCTCTGAGTCCCGCCCCGGGGTTAGCGTTAGTGTTACACTGCTCAGTGCACGTTACGTGAAAGAACACGTTCAGTCACAGAAGAGGAAACGTGATAAACGACCCTGTCGACCTCGACGCTGCAGACGTGTTTTGACTCCGTCGCCCCTGACGATGTGCACGAGAAACCCCGCTCAGACCTTCCTCTCAGGACGTAAACATGTTTTTGACTGAAAACATTGAAGTGAGTAAGAAAAGCAGCAGAAATCTGAGTATCTGCGAGGACTTGAAGTGTTGAGCTCGGTATGTCTGACCGTCCTGCACCGTTGCTATGGCGACGGCGTTTGTTCTCTAATTCAACAACAAGTGGTTTTAAATTTGCTGCCGCTCAGTTCACATCTCTGAATGTCTCCATGACAACGCAGGCAGGAACAACTGTTAACTTTCCTCCTCTTGTGTCCGTCCCACAGATGTGCACTCCCAGGAACACCCCCGCCACGCCGCCCAACTTCCCGGACGCCATCACCATGTTCTCCAAGCTGCGGGCGTCCGAGTGCGGCTCCGGCGCCGGCAGCGGCCCCTCCCAGGCGTCCATGGCCTGCTCGCCCCCGGCCCCCTCCTCCGCGTCGGGTTTCGGCTCCTTCTGGGCCTCCTCGCCGCCCAGCCACCAGCCGGCCTGGCTGCCCCCGTCGTCGCCCACCGGCCACCACATGCACCACCACTACCACCACCACATGCAACAGACTCCTATGTGGCCCCCCGTCTCTCAGCCCAGCGGCTCCCAGCAGCCCCCCGTCGTATCGGCGCTCCACGGCCAGAGATGAGACCGAGCGGCGGGCTGCGGGGGCGGGGGCTGGGAGGGAGGCCGGGCGGCTGGTTCAAGCGTAGCCAAAAGAATCTGTCGTGGGAGTGGGGGGGGTGGGGGGGTGTCCGGGTGGGAGGGGGTTTCACGTGTGGAATGAGAGGAAGTGGAAAAAGACACAGATACTGCTGCTCTCCTCTCGCTTCTCTAAACTGAAGACGAGCAGTTCGGAGGAGACGCTCTTCCTCTCCGTCTTCATCACAAGTCGTCCCGGCCGAGGAAGAACCTGGAGGCAGAAGCTTGTTTTTCATTGGACCCCGCAGAGCTCTGGCTGAGGACAGCGGTCATGTGACCTGCTGAGGCGCTCTGTGACCAATGAGAGGCTTCAGAAATAATCCGGCAGGAAGTCGTCAATAACCAGCGGATAGACGCGGCTGACGGGGGGGTTTGAGCGCCGTGTGGGCGGCGTGGGGAGCGTGGGCAGGATTGTAGACGTGTATTAACGCTGTAGCCATAAAGCGGAGTTTGATTTACAGCCATAAAAATGCTTCACACAGTGAAAGTGTGGCTGCATGTGTAGACACTAACCCGCCCCCAGCATGAGGCTCAGACCTGCTGGGGGGTTGTTTAAAAACCGCCCGCTGTCCTGAAGGGAGTCTCCTGTCTGCTGCTGAGTCACATCGCGTGTTCAGACGTTTCTCGGACACTTTCTGTTCGCGGCCGTCTGGAACTCAGGAAGCAGCTTCAGAGTCTTTGCTCAGAGCTGCTGAGGATTCTGGGAAAAGCTCCAGAGCAGCAGGAAGTGTTGCCGAGCGTCAGCAGTCCGGCGCTCGGTGACCTGAAGGTGACGGGGTTTGGTTGGACGTGTCAATAAAGACACGTCGACTGTAAAGATGTGATGAGTCTGCAATAATTCGTTTGCTGGAAGATAATTAGAAGACGCAGAGCTGCCTCGTTTCTAACGTAGTTTTAGTTCACGCCATGGCGCGACTCGCCGACTCAGCGGGAGTGCGGGTGTTCGTGTTCCTGATCGGCGGTTGGAGCCGGGACACGTCCACTTCCTGTTGAAGCCGTTTTGTAAATAAAAGCTCAGCCGAAAGCTTTCAGCGAGCCGACGATGACAACAGACGAACAAAAACGCACATCGTCTGATTGAAGAGCATTTGGGTGCAGATGGGCGGTGAGCTACCGCTACCTCCACCACGTCTCCGTCTGTCCGTCCGTCAGGGGGTTAGAGGCCAACTCAGTGATTTTCCACACAACCTTTCAGACGCTCAACCACTCCTACCTCTGTCTGTCTGAATGGGAGGGGCCCTCGTGTGCTCTGAATGTATTCTCTGCTGCAGACACCGGCAGGATCGGGCGGCTTCAGCAAGTCCAAACCTCCGGCGAAGAATTTCCTGGACGGACGCCGCGGTCCGCGTTTAGACCTGACGGGAATTCAGTCCGGAGCCAGACTCCTCTCTGTCGTTTGTCTCTGCCCTCGTCACACAGGACGCCACGTCTGTCACAGAAAGTCAGCGGTTGGTTAGTTTTCATAACGAGAAACAAAAAGCCACCTTCGCTTCACGAGAACAGGAAGTCACGGTGGACATCAGGGAGCGACGGGACGCGGAAACAAAGAAAAGCAGGCGTCGCCCAGACAATCAGCTGTTTGTTCTGTTTGAGTTTCCTGTTTCTTCACGTTCGTCTTCATCGGCTGTCACTGAGCACAAGTTCAGCACGACGCGACCTTTGAACGCTCGGTGGATTCAGTCACAGCAGAGGCGGACGACACTTTTGTCCCGTCTGTCCTCTTTAAAGGAGCGTGCGTGTGTTTTTGCAGGTTCAGTCACAGTATGTATGCAGTATAATTACTCTGAATGTGAAGCAGGTTTACAGTTTTCACCTTTTCGTCCTGCTGCAGCTGGTTTTCATTCAGGCAGTCTGCAGCCTGCAGAAGCGTCTTCAGTCGTGTGATCCCTCACAGTGAATTTAACCCGGCCTGGGACGGTGCTGACTGACATCATCTGCGTGTGGTCATGATGTCATCAAACAACAGTCTGAAACCTCAGAATATTCCTCACCGTCATTTACGTCACGTAAAAGCATCAAATTCTCACGTTTTAAAGCTGGAACTCAAACGTTTTACAGCCTTTACGTTAACGAGTGATCGATCAGCAAAACATTTGGTGATTAATTTGTCGTGAATTGACTAATCTTTGCTTTGCACACTAATTACCTCAAGTGATGGAAAGTAACTAAGTACATTTACTCAAGTACTGTACTTAAGTACAATTTTTAGGTACTTGTACTGTAGTATTTTCATTTTAATTTTCAGGGAGAAATATTGTACTTTTCATGCAAAAACTATGATCAGATTATAAAATCTGATCCATCTGATTTATTTCAGACGAGTTCAACGTGAATATGCTGCTTTCATGTTAATGCATCAGTCATAAACAGCCAGTAATATAAAATCTAAAAGTACTTTTACTTTTCATACTGTAACTTCAGCTCACTGTGATGGATTACACTGTTGAAGGTCTGCAAACAGATTTTTATAGCTGAAATGAATGGAAGTCAATGGACACACAGAACAGTAGAAATAGTACATGAAGGTTTGGTCAGAAAAACGTTTGTATGTGATCTGCAGTAAACAGACAGAAACCAGCAGCAGCTGAGAGACGGGGGGGGCAGATTTTTGTTAACGCTGAGGCCGGACTGACGGCTTCCGTGTGTCGTGAACGAGCCGCGGACTGGATTACTGGCTTAGCTCAGTTCTGGAAATGCACCCAGCGGCGGAGGCTGATTATGGAGGGCCGAGCCTGCCTCCACCCTCGTCGCTTTAGGCGGTGAAATACGGCCGGTGTGTCCCGGCCGCCCTGAACGTTCCGGGTGATGTTTCCTGTGAGACACTTTACCTCCCGACATTTCTTTTGCTCTTACCAAGTGGACGATGGTATTTTTCTCAGAAATTCACTCTGTCCTAATCTGTGGCTCTTTTCTAGAGATTTCAAGTACTTTGTGTTCTTTTCCTCTGTTGAAATTTGTATTTATATGTTTAATAAAACCAGGTATGATCTACTTCCTGTGGGCTCGTCCTTCACCGCCGGCCTGTTCCGTCATGCCTGTTTTGGTTTTACTGTAAGAGCTGAAGGACGGTTGAGAAAGCAGAAAAACGTGTGATTCCCAAACGCAGCCTCTCTCGTGAAGTGACTCTTCTTCGCATCAGCGAGCCTGCAGATTGAGGAAGGATGTGGTCGGAGCAGAGCGTCGAACTGAGCCGCTGTTTCATCAGTGAATGTGTGAGAGGCTGAACGTGCTCAGACAGAACATGACTGCAGGGAGAAGCTGTGGAGTTACTGAACGTTCAGTGGACCAATGAGCTGCTGCTGCACGGCCCTGAAAACAAATTCAAATTCATGTAAAAATACTCTGAAAGCACAGAAATATCAAAATGCAAAGTGTTAAAGTGAAGTGTGGATTATACTTCCTCAATTATTAACCTGCTTTATAAAGTTTTTGTCAGTTTAATCCTCATAAACCTGAATCTTACAAAGACTTTGAGCAGAAAGATTCTTAAACCTTAAAATCTGTTTGTCAGTTCGCCTCCAAACGTCTCGCGCGGCTTCATTTCTCTAACTGTTCACATGTTTCACTCACAGATGAGAGAAAAGTCCAGAAACTCAAAACAGGTTTATGAATTCTCTTCTCTCCCGTCGATCACCTGACGACCCGTCCGTTTGATCCGGCGACCCTCTGGAGGGGCCCGACCCCCAGCTTGTGCCCCACTGGACTAAACCGTATATGACGTAGTTCAGCATCAGTAACATGCTGCTCTGACATCGATGCTTCAGCATCAACAATCTAATAATCAGATCAGTCACAGGAGACATTTTACTGCACAGAAAGTACTTTTACTGCATAAAGCTGACAATGCTGTTAATAAAAATTACTTGTTATGATATTTTTCTTGCTATACTGCTCGTTTAACCTTAGTAACATGCTGCACTTCTTCCATCTCTGTCACACACATGTGAAATGTGACAATGAGCTCTAACTACACTCATTTTATATCAGAGGTCACGAGACAAAAATATTTTGATCCTCTGGTTTAATTTCAACAACGTGTTTGTATTTTAAGATCTGATCTGAAACCTGTAACTGAAGGTGTCAGATAAACGGAGTTCAAGTATAAAGTAGCATAAAAAGGAGCGAAGTGTTAGCGAGGAGGCGAGTGAGCGTGACGCCGGTTCAGAGGAGGTTCAGCTCTTTCGTCTTTACTCATCAGCGCGTCCTTCCTGCCCCCCCCAGCCCGTGTTTCTGTGAACAGGGTGTGCTCTTCTGTTGGTAGTAATGTGTTTCCCCTCATGATGCAACGCTCGGCTCCTCGGCCTCCTGCCACACAATGCCGACGGTTCAAGGGAACGACACACGTGTTGTGTTACTGTGGCGGCCTAAATATACAACCTGGACACCAGAGCAGCTGTGAGGCTGTGAGAGACATCAATCAAACAGAGCGTGATCACCTGCTGACAGAAACTCACCTGAAAACAGCACAAAGTCAATATATTTACTGTCTGAGCTCATCAGCTTCATTGATTTCTGTAAATATCCGCTGATTCTGAATCTGATGCAGCAACTAAAGACTGGGAAAGATGTGGAACGCTCCAAAAACACCTGTTTGGATCATTCCACAGGTAAACAGGCTGATTGGTTGCAGGTGAGAGTATCATGATTGAAATGCTCAGTGGTTCACAGCGAGGATGGAGCGACGTGATTGGATGAAGAGATTAACACCTGGACTCTTTTTCTGATAATAGCAATAAAACGAACAAACAACCAAACAAACAAACATGAAGAAAATGGGAGTGAAGCACAGTTCTTGCATTTGCTATAAAAATATTCTATGCAAATTTAAGAGAATCAAAGTCTGGTCTACATGATATGAAGTAGTTCATCCAATTCTTCCATCGTGAAACAAATAAGTCCGTCTTCTAGTTCACCTCTGCGCGTAGTCTTGTAATGTCCATCCACATATTCAGTGTTGGGCTTTCTTTTCTTGTGAGGGCTTTTTTGGACGCTACTGACAGAATGTTAAATAAATATTTGTCTCTCTTCAGTTGTCTGTCTGGACTGAGTCCAAAAAAGAAAGTTTTACATTCCAGAGACAATTTCTTGTGTTGCCTTTTGCATTTCTTTCCAAAAAATTTGATAACTGAACAGCTCCAAAACACATGATCATGATTTGCGTTTGTATTTCCACAGTTTGTCTCTATAGCGGGACTTTTGGTGTGGTGTCATGATTCAGGTCAGTAATAAGCATGAATAAGAATGACATACGAGTTTCCAGGTTGTGTTTTTAACTAAGTTTAATTCATTATACAGAACATTCCTCCAATGTCATCCAGACCACACAATCATTGACAAATGATTCAAGAATAAAGTTAAAGTCTGGTGATCTTCTGGTTTTGTTCTTGTCAGCAAATCCCAAGAAAAGTCTGAAACCAGCAGTGAATGCTAACCGCTAACCGCTAACAGTTCAGTGTTTGTGTATCCTGTTGCTCTGACATGTTCCTTCATCACCATGGACACACACGCTGTAGTTTATTCTGACTCAGCCCCCCCCCACACACACACACACACACACTGACTCGTGGGATTTGTTGACAATAACGCTCTGGACCAACAGGAAGTGATGAAACTTAAACTCAAGTCTATGAACTAATATTGATATCATTATTATTACAATATTTAAAGCGGCTGATCACAGAAACTTCAAGTAAAAAATAAACAGGTATTGGACTCGTTGACGGGTGGTTTATGGGACATGTGGTGCATAAAATGAAAATAAAGCAGAGTGAAGCAGGTGACCTTCTCTCTGCGGGAGGTAATGACTCATCACTAACAGTTTTCTGTCGCCCCCTACAGGTGGGCTGGCTCGTCGGCCCGAGGCTCGGCGCTGCTGTCTGCGGCGGCTGAAGCCTGAGCGACGGAGCTCTGAGACGTGCAGCCCAGAGTGGACACGGGCCAGTCCCGACCCGAGCTGCCGGAGGCTGGACACAGAGGAGGAGAGGAGGGGGGTTAGGTGAGACGGACTGAGACGAAGTGCCGAGTATAGCTGCGTATGAATTGCACACACTTGATTAGCTCAGTCAATTATCACCATTTTTATGTGTACCAATCAGAATTACTGTTCATATGTGGATGTCATTCCTTCACAGCTTCATATTTTACTCTGTGTGACCGTCTTGTATCTCACATGATGCGGCTGTGATGAAGAACAGAGTGAGCTGATAACCAGCTTCATGTTGTGAATATGCACCGGTCAGGTATTTTATTTACGTTTAACACACCGCAGCGTCCTGCCGATCAACAGCAGCGGAAGACTTTAGACCATGAGAGGAAACCCAGGGGGGCTTCACACCTTCACCTGTGTGTGTGACTCACCTGAGCGGCTGCACTGGCCACTCTTGGCACTGTGATGGTGATGAAGCGGAGCGGCGTGTCCCGCCTCCGGAGACGCGGCGGGTTTGTTGGACGGGGAGCTCTTGGCTTTATCTTTAGTTTTGCACAGACCTGCAGCCATCGGAGCACACGAACAGTGACGAGGGTTAACGCCCAGCTCGCTGACCCTGCACAGCGTCTCTTACCTTGACATTTCCAGCTCTCAGCCAAAATACATCCAGACATTTGTTGTCATAAATCCTGTTTGACAGCAGAGACAGCTGTGGATTCACAGAAAGCTTCCAGGTTCAAGGCTGAGAGAGCCACCAACACGTGGCCTGAAGCTGCTGACGGCTCATATAAAATCATCACAACAGTCATATACAAACACTGTTAGAGAGAAATAAAGGAGAGCTTTTTAAAAACAGCACCTGCACCGACTGTACAATCTCTCAGCTGTCTCTGCTGGTATGATGTTGTGATTTGAACTAAAGCCGGGCTCACACTACACGAGTTTAACCCCTGATTCACCCTCCTGAACTGCTCAAAGACTCATCCGGGCCGCCCGATCGAACATGTTTAATATCTGGGAGTTAAAATCTGGGTGATAACATCAGTACTTTCTGAGCGGGAACACAGCAGCCAATGAGCTGAGGGCTGATGATCCCTGCAGTGAGTGATGCATCATTATTTTCAAAGCTTGTGTTTGTTGCATGTTTGAGATCAGAGAGAAGAGAATCTGTGAAGCCTCTCCTGCCATGTGTGAGACTCCTGTCGTCTGAGCCCGCCTTCAGTTTTCAGACTTTTCCCTCACAGCAGAGTGTCGTCGTCTCAGAGCTGAATACGTTTACCGTCTTTGGTAGAGATCGTAGGTAGTTTAGATTCTGTATTCCTCATAGCCGATGCATTCAGGCGACCTTTGTAAATATGCCCGTCCAGTCCAACGATATCAACCTCCTCTGACTACACACACACACAAACACACACACACACTCTCTCACACACACACACACAGGGAGAGAGACAGTAACATCTATTTAATGTTTTTTTAGATTAGTCACATCACTGCATGAGTTGAACAGTCTTGAACAACATGCTGGTTATACTGCTGTCATCCTTAAACTCTACTGAACAAACTGTGACGGGTCTCTAGAAATCAAACATCGTCTCTAAACAGCTGCAACCTCAGCACCTGAAACCAGAACCTTTTCCATGATTCCAGGTTTTCCAGGATTTGCAGGCGTCCTGTATGATGTTCAGATGTTGATTTAGCTCTCATCAGCTGTGTTGAAACTCTCTCCAATTGATTTTGTCACCTACTTCTTGCCACACTTTCTTCTTGTGCGTATTTGTTCCGGCTGGATTCAGTTACAAACTCTTTCCATCTTCTTTGAGGAAACCAGCTTCCTCCTCTTCCGTACAGTTTGCCTTTCTTTTTCTTTGTTGTCCATTTTGCAGAAGCAAACTAACATTGTCAACACTGCTGTCCAGCAGCATTAAAGGACAATGATGTGAGTAAAGCGTAACCATGGTAACTGAAGTGCACATGTTACCCCCATGAAAGCCGTAGTCTAAGCGAGGAGGCTGAAGCTCTTAGTGTCTTACGGTAGTTTAGATAAACACCTTTGCTCTGCCTGAATAGTGGAAGTTTAAAAACAAAAGACGGATGAAGTCTTATTTGTCCGACCTGAATCAAACCGTCCACCTCAGTGTGGCCGTGGTGCTTCATGGACTGCGGGCCGGTGCGACGCTGGCCGGCGGAGGTGACGGTGTGACTCCCCCCGCAGCTCCGGGACACGGTCAGGTGACTGTAGTCCGTCAGCTGAGAGATCCGCTCGCTGCTCAGCCACAGAGAAACATGAAGACATGAGGACGGACACTCTGTGAGTCTGCAGCTTCTCTTCTCTGCAATGAGCATCCTCCTCCATCATAATGAAAGCTGTCATTTAAACCACAGCCAGCTGGGTCTGTTTTACTGTGATTTAGTTATAACACAGACAAGTAAAGTACTTTAAGGTCGCTCTGAATGTCATTAAGCTGCTTTTACAGTAAGAAACAAATGCATGAAGCTCACTACACATCACATCAGTTCACCTGTAAGATGACTTTTTCTTACTTTTTTCTTACTTTTTCCTTCACAAACTGCTGTTACTGTGACAACCATCAGTTTCTAAAATCCTTTTCTACTGCAGCTGTCACAAACTGTAAACTGTGCAGTTAAATTACAGGAGGATCAGTGAGCTCACAGAGAAACAGTCTGCAGTTGGTGCTGTAATAATAATAATTATTATTTCTGGGGTGGGGGGTGACGTACTGTATGAGCTCCAGATGGGATTAAAATCAGTGATCAGCGCAGGTCATACTGACATCGCCCCACTTCCCCAAGAGACATAAATCCTGTCCAAATGGGGCTTAAACATCAAAGTGAGTGAAAGTTGCCAACTGGTCCTGGATCAGGTTTGGAGGCTGAGACTCTTAAAGGTTCACCTGTATGACGTTATGTCACGGTGCTCTTTGTTTGGACTGTCAGTGGACCTCTTTAAGCTTTGAGACTCTGGTGCCACCTGCTGGTGAACAGAGGGAACAGCAGATGAAGTGAGAAGATGAACTGCAGGTGTCTCTGCTCGTCTCACCTCCTGTAGTGCTGTCGAAACTGCTCCAGAGAGTAAACAGTGAACGGCCTGATGGACCTGTGTGCAGGGAATCCAGAGCTGGAAGGCAGCTTCACCAAATGCCTTTTATTTCCCAAAGAGAAGACACAAACATACAAGAGTAGACGAGCTTAGAGAGAGGCTGTGTGATGTGTCATTATATTTTGTAATTTTATGAATTAAATGCAACACACTGGGAACATAAATAGCAAATTCTCTGGATATATACGGAGTGTGTTAATCTAGAAATATAAATCACGATCATCTGGGAATAAATGGTCGCTGCTGTTCGTATTGACTCACGGTGCAGAGGTGTACTTCACAACAGGTCGGTCACAGGAGAGGCAGTGAAATCTGTCCACGAGCTGTCTGCAAATAATCACAGAGAAACGTCACTTCTCCTCACAGCTGACGTGACACAGTTCTTCATGAGAATGGCAGCGCTGACTGCTTACAAGACGGTACAACAGCACTCAGATCTGACAAACACTATCATTACACCGTGATGCAGCGATTCAATAAAAATAACACCTGAGTCACGTCACAGGAGCTGGATTCAGGCAGGCAGCCTCTGCAGGAATATTTCGTTTCAAGTTCTACTTAAATCCATGAATTCATCCTTTAGAAGCCGTCAGTATCAGCTGCTCGAATCAAATTTATCTTCATCATAACATAATGTTGAGCACGTGGAGATTTCATTACACTAAAGAACAGGACAAAGTGGCACGCTAAACGCTAACGTTAGCTAATGTACTGCCTTTTAAGGGTAAAGAGTCTGTCTGATAGTGATTGGATCTGATTGGACGGCGCAACAGATGTTTTCTATGCATCCTTTAAGACTTTATTAGACATTTGTAAGTTTTTATGGTGGAACCTAAGTTATAAATTACTAGTTTGAAACTAGTAACTAATACTAATAACGCAGGATTTAACACACACACTAATGGATGGATTGATGATACAATCCAAAACTCTTCAGACTGATCCCATGTTCACTGCTCAGGCTGCAGAGTGAGTGAGCTGTTAACACGTACTTCCTCAGAGCAGCAGCGTCCTCGTGCTCTGGAGCCGCCTGAGCCTGCAGCTTCTCGTGGATGTTCTTCCAGCGACCTTCCAGCTGCTTCTTCACAGAGTCTAACTCCATCCTGTTCGACTGCGGCGAGATCACGGGTCAGACGTCACGTCACGGATTGTCACGGTTCGCTCACATCTATCGCTGGGACGATGCTTTACCTTACACTCCATCTCGGCGGAGAGCTTGTCGACGACTTGGTGCCAGTCCCGCTCCTGGCCGCTCACCCTGTTCAGCAGCTCGTGGAACATGGCGCTGAGCTGCTCCGTCACGGAGTCGAACTGCAGACGGCTCACTTTGCTCTCCAGAGCACATTTATCTGCTTTCTTCAGACGTGGAGAGACAACAAGTTCAGGATGTAAAGACACAAGCTGACAGTCACACCACTCATGGAACGGTAATATCTCTGACAGTCAGAGCCGCTGAGGAGGCTGAACAATACAACTGCTTAAATAACCAGTTCTATCATTTCTAACCAGGTGATGTTACAGGACACTGGTGGACAAACAGTGACCTCACCTTTTATTTGATTTTTCACAATTTTACTGTAGAAAAAAATGTAAATACAGGGTTTGGACATGACTTTCTAACGTCGAACACTGCCTGGACATGAAGAGACGCAAACCACAGCTACTGACAGCAGGTTGAACTTATCAGATAACACAAGTTGTACATTTTATCAGCTCTGTTTAACTGAGACAATCATCCAAATGAATTCAACCTGTTTTAACTCCAAGACTTTTTAATCCTCTTTGCAGGCCACTGTTTATCATCATCTGTGTTCTCACAGTGCATCACAGAGCATTGAGCTTTTCACACAGTCAGTATGAACATCAGCTGCTGTGACAGCTTACACAGCAGAGACACCTGAATCTACTTTATTCTTTCATAAATTCAAAGAAATAATGAAACAAAGCACACTGCAGACACACAGGCCTGTGTTTCCACTCACCTGTGAAACTAATATTATGATGCTAACAATAAGCCCCCCTCCCATTAACCGATGAGTCGCGGCCCCTGCAGCTGATATGAACTTGTGTATTTGGCACATATCTGTACAGACCTGTCTGACTCTGCAGTGTTCAGCCTTTCATAGGTTCAAATGAAGCCACTCACAATTTCACTCTCAACCATCTGCTTGTCCGCCTTCTTCTCCTCCAGCTCCTCCGTCGTTTTGTACAGTTCCTGTGGAAACGAGGGTTCAACAGTCATTTAAGCAACAATTAACAGCAGTCACAAAAACAATTCTGGCATTCTAGTCATGTTTTCTTGTTCTTCACCGCCTAATTTGACTCTTCAGGACTCAAACATGTAGACATGGCTTCATTTTAACAAGACAAAAGATCAAAAGTTTGTCCATATTGTTACAACAAACACCTTTTTTCTGGACTCCATCACACACACATCGATATGCTGGACTCCATCACACACACATCAAAATGCTGGACTCCATCACACACACATCGATATGCTGGACTCCATCACACACACATCAAAATGCTGGACTCCATCACACACACATCGATATGCTGGACCCAAGTGTGGACAAACCGACTATTGCACACTGTTATTTTGCACAACTGCACTACTGTGCACATATTTAACTGCTTGAATGTTTAGTTCAGATGTTTATCCTGTATAGCTTAGATCTTCATCGTGATAACAGTGTGTGATGATGGATTATCTCTACAGGTATTCTTACCCTGTCAAGCAAATTAGTTATTACATTTTGAAAAGGTACTGCATCATTTGGCAGTAACAAAGAGAGAGACAAAGAAGACAGAGCAACATGAAGCCTGCTGTTTACCTCTATGCAGCTCTGCTTCTGTCTGTTGTCCTCGTGCAGACACCTGGTGGCTTCCTGCAGTTTTTCACCCTCTGCTTGAAGCTGCAGGATCGCCTTCTGTACATCGTTCACCAGCTCCACGTTCTGAGGTGTGCACACACACGCACGCACACACACACGCACACACACGTTTCCATAACTTCAGGGGATGATGCATCGACTTACATTCATTTCCTGGACCACAACCATACCCACTAGTATGGGGTATGGTAGAACTAGACGCTCACCTGCATTTCAGGGAGCGTCTAGTTGTAAAACACTATCTGCCATTTCTTACCTGAACAGTAACGACCAAACCTCCAGGTCACACAAACAGAAAATGTCTCGCAGCCATGTGGACTCATGACCCACACGTGACTTCAAAGACTCTCGAGGTGTGACCGATGATACAGAGGTTAAACCCCTGGGACTCCTCCTGGGGAGTCCCCAGTGCCCATCAGGCATTTAACCTTCTCAGTTTACAGGTGTGCTGATGGTTCAGCCTTGGTGATATGTATTATTAGAAATCAATTTCCACCCTCCAAACATCCGGATGTGTCAATGCACCTTCTGAATTTTATTCCTTTTGACTTGCTGGTAAAACTGATTCTACACCCCTTAGTTAAAGCTGCCATCAGCTAAACTTATAAACTTAAACTGAATTTCTCCTGTTCTCAAATGTGAAGGCATCTTCCCATGTGTTGAATAAAAAAGACGATATCCCTGTTTCCTTTTTAAAAACTGTCCATCGTGAGTTTGTCATTGGGGATCAGAGCTGAATCAGTGGAAGACTCTCTGAGAAATCACACAACGTGTTTCTCTTCCTTTCCCTCCCACAGTCCAAACACACACGGGTTAGGTGATCTGGTGGGGTGATCATTCTGATAGGCTGCTGATCTGTCCAGGATAGATCCCACTTCTCACCCACTGCATGCTGGAACAGGCTCTGGCCTCCCAGTCTGAACAGGATGAACAGGCAGTGTCTTTGCATGACACCAGTGAAACGTGTCAAGTGTGGGCAACAATAACAGAGCAGACAGTACTCGCCTACAGTCCAGAGTCAATGTAGTGGTTTTATTAGACAGTAAACTGGCTGAATCAGCTCTGAATCAGCACACATCTGCCTCCGGCTAACCAGACTGTCCCCTGGTACTGAGTTAGCTCACCTCTCTGTGCTTCAGTGGCCCTGTTCTGCTGTTAAAATAACTAACATGAAAGTCAGACTTCACTGCAGCTGCAGTGGCTGTTACTGAGGAGTCTCGGTGCTGTTCAGTTTAAGAATGCAGAATACCCGCTGGATCGTATTTTGATTTATTCTTCTCACCAACCTTTTCCCAGTCACTCATCAGGCCGTCTATCAGAGCTCTGTGCTGGCTCAGTTGATCCATCAGGTTATTCGACAAATCCTGCGAACCTAAATGTACAATATGGCATCAAAACATTAGATTCAGGTTTAATCTGCTGAAATCTGCAATCTGTAGCTGTTAAAAGAATAAGTAACACATCTGAAAGCAATAGGAAAATGCCCTTATTTGCTTTCTTGCAGTTGCAAGGATCATGATACATGCACTGTGTACATGAAGCTACAGTAGGCAGACTGTTAGCTTAGCTTAGCACAAACACCGGAAATGGGAGGAAACAGCTAGCCTGGCTCTGTCTAAAGGTAAAAAAACCTTGATTTAACTCTTCTTGGATAACCCTGACCTGGATGACTGACAATCCTCACAGATGTAGAGCATTAATATTTGGCCTCTCGGCTCTGGCCGTGTTGGGGAGCAACACTTCAAACCGGTGACAGGAGCACAGGTAAAACAGAACATACAGGTAAAATAAGCTAACTTTGGCTCAAAATGTCAGAAGCTGACTGTCGACATAACTAAAGGGGCTCAATCAGGTGACGCACCCTTACCTTTGTTAGCGATGAGCTCTCTGAGCTGCGTCAGCTGTGACTGCTCCACCTTTCCTTCTTCCAGCACCACAACACGAGCTTCCAGCTTGTTGAAGGTCTCCTTCACTTTGCCGATGCTCCTCAGGGCCTCCATCGCCTCCGGGTGGCGCTCTGAGCTGCTGGTCTTTCGAGACAGGGACCCTGACGGGACTGAAGGAGCCTCTGTGGGTGTGTGGGTGTCCGTCGCTTCCCCGAGAGTGGAAATCTGTGCAGAAATGGATGGAGAACTAGGGGTCGCTGGCCTCCCAGCGTCCTGGACCAGGTGCGGGGGGGAGGGCGTGCTGGCATGAGAAGGTGCAGTGTTTACAGCAGTGAAGCTGCTGTTGAGAGGTGTGTATGTGGGCTCGACACTTGTGGAAACCCCTGAAAGCTCCTGTGAAGACGCAGAGACAGGCTTCAGGTTTCTGGGTTATTTTAGTTTACTGCTGATTTGATAGACTCTGATGCAGGTCGGTGTGTTTGTTAGTCAGATCTCACCTTCTGACGGCCTTCTCTGTCACCGAGCAGAGCTGACTGCACGGCGTCCCAGGTCACGCACTGACTCAGCTCCTCTGGGTCTGGATACTTGTGAACGGCGTCCCTCAGAGATCTCTGTCACAGCGAGAGTTCAACATTAATCTTGTTTTCAGCTACATGCAGTTTAAACAGTAAAAAAGCAAAAACACTGATTGATATTAAGCTGCAGCGTTGAGAAGATTTTCACCACAGTTTCCTCCAGGACGTCCACACGGTGGCAGCACTTCTCCACAGCGACGGCCGTCTCTGCATGAGCACCGAGCGTCTGGACGCAGAGAGGGAACGCGTTACTGCAGGACTGGAACTTCCACTTTATATTACTGGTAGTGTCCTCTGACTCCTGCTCGTCTCAGTCAAATCCAGCTGTTACCGTGTGCTCAGAGCAATAAGCTTAACGTTTAGGAGTAGCGACGAGGTCTTTACGGTCTTTGTCCCGGGTCCCACCTCACACGCTATGAGTGCAGGCCAATACCAGCCCTCTGATTGGTGGAGGCTATACCTGCACCTGAGAGAAGACTGATTGCTGCATGTTTTTTGTGTAAAATAAATAGCTTAATCTATCCATTATCTATACACCGCTGAATCCTTTGCAGGGTCACGGGGGGCTGGAGCCTATCCCAGCCGTCTCTTGGCCACGGCAGGGGACACCCTGGGCAGGTCGCCAGCCTACCACAGGGCTACACATATAGACAGACAACCATGCATACCACTCATTCACACCTACGGACAATTTAGAATTAACCTCAGCATGTTTTTGGACTGTGGGAGGAAGCCGGAGAACCCGGTGAAAACCCACGCTGCACAGGGAGAACATGCAAACTCCACACAGAAAGACCCCAGGTGTCCTTACCGGGACCTTCTAGCTGTGAGGCGACGCTGCTAACCACCGAGCCACCGTGCAGCCCTAAATAGCTTAATCTATAGTTTTAATTAACATCCATATTCTCCTTAAAATATGCTACAATTGAACATAAATCAAATATTAAATATGAGATAAGGCCCTAAAGGGGACTGCTCTTTTTAGTGAGGATGCACATAGAATATTTATTAAAATATGAGGTCTCTACCAAAGGAAAGTAAGTGTGGACACTAACATGTCACAGTAGATTCATCACCGTCAGAATACTTTGAGTATCATATCACAGCTGGTTGCAGCGCGGTGCTGAGAGGACTCATTCTTCAGTAATCATCTCACCTCCTGCTGGTGGCGGAGCTCTTTTAGCTCTTTTATCTCTTCCTTCAGGTCGTCTTTCTGGTTGTGGAGCTCCTGTATGAGCGTCATGGCCTACAATGACAACAGACAGACACTTAAAAAATCAATCACTGGCCGCACAGTTTAAATGATTTCTGCCGTCAGCTTGTAGAATATAAAAGCCTTCATGGCTCCAACGGCTCAGTCTGAGCTCCCTGAAGGATCTGAGGTTCTTCAGCGTCTCAAATAAAAAAAGGTCTCAGGGATCTGACTCCTAGGACCATCTGACCTTTGGCCTCAATGTAGTGACAGAGCTTCAACAGAGGCTGACAAACAGGGTGAAACACAGATGAGACAAATCAAGCTGTTACACCTGTTTCACATGCGCTGTCTCAGGCTGATAATCCGTCTTTAGCCAGTGTTTAAACTTCCTGTGAGACTGTCACAGTTTGTTGGCAGAGTCAACGGTTACACCGACTTCGTTCTTTGTAAGTCAGGAACGTGTGTGTGTGTGTGTGTGTGTGTGTCACCAACTAAAACAAAGGAAATTCCTGAGCTGCATGTGAGGTGGTGTTTAACTTGTGTCGAATGTGTCCGGACATGAAATGATGCATAGCGACCCCACAGAGCTTCACAGTCTCCCCCAGCAGTCTGAATGACTAACAGCTTGTTAATCAGCACACACACACACACACACACACACACACACACACACACACACACACACACACACACACACACACACTACGTGGCTCATACATCCTGTCACCGCCTGGGACTTTCTCTGTTATTGGATATTTCTACTTAGTAACAGCTACTGCTACATGCCAGATATAACCTGAATCACTAACACTTTTCCACATGGTTGTATTATTTTACATTAATTGAGTAAAAACCATCTGCATCTCTGTCAGGTCATGAACTTTGAGGCATCATCATCTTTCCAGGAGTCTTGAATCTCGCTGCACACTTAAGTCTTTGTGTGTGATAAAGATTAATAATCAGAATTAGAGCAAAAATTAGACTTTCAGAAATTCAGAGACAGAAAAAGATAAAGGAAATGTGAGCGATGCCTGAGTGGACGAGGCTTTTATTTATAATCCTAAAATATGAACAGCAAAGAAAGTAAAGAGTAAACAGTTGATCGGCCAATTATTTTCTCGATTAATAGATTCATCTTTTATCTCTAGCAATTGGAATAATTTAAAAATGATTACACAACTGGCATGGGGGGTTAAAACTGCACAGGGCATTGTGGGCTATGAGCCACTGCACACCGCACTTTTACACCTCCACCTTCTGTGTACTTTATTTCATTTTATAATCTTTCTTATCTTCTTATTATCTTGTTTCTAACATGGGGGTTGCAATGCAAATTTCATTGACATGTCATGCTCAATGACAATAAAGAAATCTTGAATCTTGGAATTATTGAAAAATGATTAGAAAACAATAAACTAAACTAGAATTAGAAAATACTGAAACTGTTCAAAACAACCCTCTCCTGAATGCAGCCCAAAAAACAAATCATTTGTTCTTTGGCCCGACTTTCAGCCAAATTCTGTTTCCATGTTTTTAAGATATTCTGCTTGGTAACAAACAGACAGACAGACAGACAGACAGACAGACAGACAGACAGACAGGGTCCTGTCTGCCCCTCCTGGGTGGGAGTCATAAGGCCTCAGGCTTCATCTCAGTTACTCTTTAAGCCGTTCCCTCATTTCAAACAGTCAGCCATTAACTGGAGCTGAATTTGAGCAGCAAACGTCACTTGGAGTCGGGGGGTGAGGGTGGGGCTCCACAGCCAAACAGACGTTATATGAAAAACAGTTCCTCTGACAGGTTAATAGGTGGACCATGGCATACGGCCTGAACCCCCCGGCATGAGGCACAGACTGTAGTTAAGTTTCAGACGGAGGCTTAACTGTGTTCTGATAGATCAGGGGGGCCTTCAGAGAGAAGACACGGGCTGACGAGGGCACACCGGGTCACCCCATCATGGTTAAGTCGGCAGCTACGCCAGCTGACCCCAGTGCTGCCCACAGAGGACATGAATCATTCAGACGGGCTTCTGAAAGACACAGCATCACCTGCACCTGCCCGATGTCCTGCTTTTCACCTGAGGGCCATTCATTCCCTGACAGCCAGAGTCATCTCTGCAGGGGACTAATTACCCCCTATCACACAGAGGGAGGCGGGGGGGCCGAAAGGGGATGAGATCAGGAGCATGATGGAAAAGATGATGAAGAGACTGGACAATGTTACAAAAAAACCCTGCACCTTTAGCACATCCTGCTCCGATCAAACTGTGCAATTAAATCTATTTTGTCCATTTAAGATAAAATCTAACTGTTTAATCTTCACCTCTTTCTCGCCCTGTTTTGGAAGCAGCGTGACAGAAACCTGAACACAGAGACATGCAGAGGTCATTTGAGATGTCAGGGTGGCGCCCATCTCCCATTGTCCTCCGCTCTGTCAGCAGCGGCTTAATACTACGCTGAAATATTCACCGCAGCCCGCCAGAGAGTGTCCTGCTGACACGACTCACAGGACTCCTTCAGTCCTGTGCTTTAAAGAAAATGTCTTTTAACCAAACGACCAAGGTGAATCATAAATCAGCACTAAATCACACAGAAAATTGCTGCTGTCCTGCTCTGTCTGACTTTTTGATGCATGTTGTACGCCTGGTGGCTCTCTGATCAGTGACGCCAGGCAGGTGTTTTCATCATCTCACAACAGGAAACACCTGTTGTGACATCACTGCATGGGGTGTGGTCACAAACCTTATGTGTGTTAACGAGGATGATCAATATGTCTCAACATGCTGAGTAACTGCATCCTAACAGATGTGTGGACCTGCAGCGACTAGTCAATTCATCAGTTAGTCCATCGACAGAAAATTAGTCAGCTACTATTTTAATAACTGATAAAAAAAAATGCTAAATGTTTGACAATTGCAGCTTGTTAAATGGTGAAACAGCTGCTTTTCCTTTTCTCATTACATTATATTATTTGTAAATGAGTATCTCAGCACTTGTTGGTCATCTGAGGGACATTTTTCACTGTTTAATTTAAAGAAAAAGTATCATAATTTGTAAAAAAAAAATGCCCCCTGTGAGTGTTAATATGTCAGTGTTATTATAGATAACATTACTGGATTACTATTACTGCTATAACTGTGCTGGCTGGTCAAGGTGGAGCTGATTTTAATTATTTTACATAATGTTGGGTAATTCATAATAATTTGTCCTGTAACTAAAGCTGTCAGATAAATGTATTGTGGTAAAAAGTAAACATATTTCCCTCAGAGTAATCAGAGTAATTGTACTTAGTTACATCCCACCACTAAATATAATATTGATAATATATCTGATCAGATATTTTATAAAAGCTTGTTTTTCAGCTGTCAGCCGTTTGATTTGGAGAGATAAAAGTCCAGTTTCTAATTTAAAACAAATTCATAGTGTACTCTACTTCAGTAAATATTCTACATAAATCTGTTTTAGAATAAAACTTGTTATCTGAATTATATTAATGATAACTGATTGAAAGAGTGTGTGCTCTAACTTTGGACACGTCGTCCTCGCAGGTCTGGATGCGGGACCGGATCTTCCAGTGGTCGTCCGCCGCGGGGCCGGAGGAGGGGGTCGGGGATGAAGAGGCTATCCGCTCCCGCAGCTCGGTGCCCGGTTGAGCCGCGTGCTCCGCCGTGTCCCCCTGACCCGTGTACCCGTCCTCCTCTGCGTGCTGGTCCCGTTTGGGAGCGGTGACACCCGCCGCAGCATCAAGGGGTCCGCCGCCGGGAGGAGTGTCCCTCCAGCGGGTCTTCATCTCCCGGATATCCAGCTGCCTCAGGACGGCATGGAGCAGGGCGTGAAGGGCGCTGAAGTTGACGGCTCCCTGCTGAGGTGTCCCGATGGACAAGTTCAACAAATCATACAAACTGATGGTCTCCTCCGACATGTTTGTTTGAGAGCGGGAACACAGCCGGTGAGCAGTAAAGTTAAGCTAACGTTAGCTAGCTTATCAAACTTAAAATCTCACCGCCGTGTCCATATTTTAGCGAACAAATTCTGCTTGTGACTGCCCTGTCTTGGTTAACAGCGAAAATAAACTTTATAAAAGAGTTTTAAAAACTTTATATTGAGCTTGGTCTTTCTCTAACGTCAGTAATCGTGTCCAGCATCCCTCCGGCAACGGTAATCTCAGGTTTAATGTCCGAGAAAATACCTGCATCACTTCAGACGGATCTACCGGAAAACAGCGGTTTACCCTTCAAAGTAAAGCTTTGACGAAGACTAACGGGAAAAACTTCTGCAAATTCTGAAGAGCGCTGGTGTTCAGTTTGAAAGGAAAACTGCAAAAACATTTTAATTCTCAACAAAATTATGTTAATTAGTCATTTTGCATAAGTCTATTGTGAAATTTTCAGACTGTGACCGGATGTAGTATTACGCGTTAGTTACACATTGACGCCACTTGTCTGCGGATTCCCACGTTAGAATCAACTCGCTGCGTTACCGGTTACTAAGCAACCAGCGGTGAGCATGCTGCGTTCAATCGTCGGTGACACACACACACACATTTTGGTTTATACAGATAATCCACACACAACTAATGTTCAAAATAATATTTTATTGATAATAAAAACAAGCAAGCAAACGTTTGGGTGCCATCCTTAATTACTACATTCAAGTATAAAATCACCTTCATAGTACACATGCATTTCCCTTAATATCCTTGAGACTGATTGCATCCATTTTCATTCACAAAATGAAACAATACCCAGCCCCTAATGTTTCATTTAGCAATAAATTAACTAGATAATGTACTGCAGTTCATAAACTTGACACTTTGAACAAAGTGAAAAAACAGCATGTCAGATACAGTTGGCTGTTGTCCCTTCCCACTCCAACATTACATGAGGCTGTGTGGAAAAGACAGCACCTCTGAAGGCCCACATTTAGCACTGTGTTGATTTGGCATCCGATTGGTTTGACACGAGGGACAATGTGAGGGGAACCTTACTCAACGTGCGCCGTTAACACCACTAATTAAAAAGAAAAGAACGGGACAGTGCTGTCAGCCACGCCAGCAGCTTTGTGAGGCTGTTTTATCGTAAAGGAAGAGAAAGATTAAAGGTCCATGGTTTGTTTTGAAGTAAAGAAAAAACCTGACAGTCTGGTGACAGAGGAACAGTCTTTGGTAACTCATATCAGCAGGGTTCATCGTGCTGTGAGTATGAAAGACATCAGACATGTATGTGGCTGTATTACACTGTTTTTCTGTTTGGAAATGTGTGAGCACAGGTCAACAACCTCGCTGCATTATGGGAATCGTGGGAACCAGCATTTTTCGATCTGGACCTGTATGCTGCATACATTTTCACGACTCTGTTTTTAACAGAACTCTTGTGAGTCCTCCATCTTCAATCACTGAAGTATCCCTTTTAGTTTCCCACAAGATCACCAGAGTGACTACAACTCATCCTGTGAGGAACCTGAATGGAAACGACTCCCGCAGTTAACGAGAGGTTTCTCTCTGATGCGAAGCGGCGGACCGACACGACAGACGCTCGTCTATCGAGCCGCGCTGCCAGCGTGGATCAAAGCCGTATGCTGTCGTCAAGGTGAAAATGTGAAATGTGAAAGAAAAATCATTCACTTCCTCTAAATTTGCCGTCTTGTTGTCCAACGCATATCGAGAGGTGAGAAAAAGTAGCATTGCAAAGAAACAGACGTTTGCTTCTTTCTTCTGGCACAAACCAAACAGCCTCTATTAACTGCATTTCACCTCAATGTTTCCCCCACTTGTAATTCTGAAAGGTTTCCTGGAACGCAGAGTCACATGTCGTCCTGACTATCTGGATCCAATTACAACAAAACCAATTATATGGCACTTAGTGAGATGGAGGAGGGAAGAGAAACAGCGCAACACAATGGATGGGGTTAAAACAGATTCAGTTTTTTGATAATATTTCCCTTTAACTGCTTTGCTCCCAGCTTGCTGTCATGTGGCTGATGACTGACTGATATTGCAGAATATCTATGAATATTCAGGCTGGGGTTAGCTCGTGACTGCAGCCTAACCTGTGGGACAGACTGGGGAGTACAGCGGTGGATACGTGACACAGCTGCTTCCTGTGCTGTGAGTCAGTCTCCCTTGCACATTAGTGAGAACAACATAAGAACAGACTTATGAAGCCCACCCGAGGCTGCTTTGTCAGTATTTCATTGTAATCAAAGTTGAATGATTTTGAGAGAGTCACAAGAGCGTGGGAAAACTTTCAGAGAATGAGGCTGGTGTTACTCTGTTCCCTCGAAAAGACCAAAACCAACAGTGTGTTAGTGTGTCTCTCATTATGGTCTGACTTCCCGTCTCTGTCTCTCAGCTCCAAGCCCAAAATATACAGTTAATTTTTTAATAAAACAGCTGCTCGCTGTAGTTTCTATCAGACAAGCAGGAGGAAATACAGCATCTGTTTGAGACTATTTTCAGCGGCGGATGAATCCACATTTGGTGCTATAGTGTGTGTGTGTGTGTGTGTGTGTGTGTTCACGGTGATGAAGGAGCATGTCAGGACATGTCAGTGGACACACTCACTGCTGGTTTTGATCTTTTCATCTGCTGTTCATGTTCATCACATAACAAACGTCAGCAGACGGATTCTTTAAGTCAGTACGTCCAACGAAAACAGGGTGTCAGGAAAGTTCTGTGTGAACAGCTGATCCACAGTGACATCATCACTCGTCAGCATGTCGTCATACAGGCACGAGCAGGGGGACCCATGACCCACCCCTCTTTATATCATTGGTTAACAAATCTCTACCCATCATGCCTCAGAGCAGTCTATTCATAGTATATCTTTATAATTTGTTCAGATTAGTTTCAATTTCACGTGCACAAAATAATAAGGAGGAGGCGAGGAATGAACCAAAATGAGGTATATCTTGTGTGCACGCAGTGCTTCTCATACCTTTAGATAAATCTGGGAAATGCTGGAATTGGGATTAATGTTTGGTTCCTGCAGCCGCTGCCAGGCTCTGTGCAGGCCAGACGGTTCTGTACAAACCAAACATACCAGAGTGGTGGCTGGGATGCGTTCATCATCATCCCTGGGTGTTTCCTCCAGCTGTGGAGAGCAGCAGACCTTCAGCTGTGCCCTCCTCATCCTCAGCAGACACACATCAAATGCTGTCATAGTCCGATTCTCGCCTGCTGGACTCGGCCACCCCCTCGGCCATGAAGAAGGTCACGGAGCCCAGAAAACCCACCACGACCAGGATGAGCAGCTGCCAGTGCAGCAGCAGGTAGTTACTGTAGAAGAAGGCCAGAGCGGCCATGATGGACTGGAGAGAAAATACAACATGATACTTAAACACCAGGAGGAAACTGGTCTTCTGCAGCTGAACAGTCATTAATCTAAACTCCAAACGAGCCGGGTCTCACACTGAGCCGGGTCTCACGCTGAGCCGGGTCTCACGCTGAGCCGGGTCTCACGCTGAGCCGGGTCTCACACTGAGCCGGGTCTCACACTCACCTGTATGAACTTGAACACGGCGAAGGCGGGAGCGCTGTCATTGCGGAACATGAAGCCGATGATGCTGAGGAGCTGAGTGTTGAAGCAGCTGTCGCCCAAACCGAGCAAGAAGCTGCAGAGCAGCGCCACCCCCACGCTGAGCCGCAACACACACACACACACACAGAGCAGTTAGAAAGACATCATGTAGACACGGTCTGAACAGATCCCGTCAGGATGGATGTACAGCAGCACATTAAACTACGCAGAGCAAAATATTAGAGGAAAAACAAACTAAATGACTGCAACGAACGAGCAAGAGAGAACTGTGAGCTGACTCATGCTCACAGAGCTGCAGTGAAGAGGAACTGAGGAGGAACCACAGCTTCAGTCCGACACACTGATCCTCCGACTCAAACACCACTACTCTCTCCCAATTCTACACATTTGGATCTGATCATTTAAGGATAACTTTAGTTTTTTACAACCTGGACCTTATTTCTAGCATTAAATACGCCCATTTACTCACCCAGACAACTTTGGTGGCATTTGGAGTCGTTTTGAAGAAATTAGCCCCAGAGGAGCGGCGCGTATATCCGTATAATGCGAGTACTCGGGGCATCCATGCGCAGCCTCTATATAACGCATAATCTGCAGAAACTCATTCATATTCCAATATTTTGTTATGATATGCTGGTGCTATTCCCCTCTGAGCCCGTGGTGGCATGTTATCAACATCCGGCGTCTCCAGGCAACTACCTCTGACGTGGATGATGTCATTACCGAACGCCGGTCGCTGCGAGCAGCCAGCCACAACACGGCTGACTCTGCGGCGGTCGGCTACGAATACGCAATAACGAACCATAGCTGAGCCAAACTACAGCTAAACTAGCCGACCGCCGGCTCAGAGGGGAATAGCACCAGCATATCAGAACTAAATATTGGAATATGAATGAGTTATAATCCATCATGGCTGCCACATCGTGGCCGACACCAACTGCTCCTTCAGCATTTTTCTGTTTGGTGACGTCAGAACTTTGGTGACGTCAGAAAACTAACCGGACAAACTGTTCAATGAAGAGTTCATGTTACTTTTTTAAGACTTTTTCTGTCTACTGATGATGTTCTGGTATTTCTGCCTTTATCGGAAGTTAATAATACACATAAACGAGTGTACAGCCTGTAGTTTCTATGAGTCAGCTTCCTGTTTCAGGAGTCAGTATCAGAAATTAATGTGCTTTAGATTTTTATGCTGAAATGAAAGCGTTAAATCAGATCTACAAAGACAAACGTTTTTCCAAATATGTCTTGATTTTTTTCAAGTATCTTCCTTGAGCTGTCTCACCACCAGCCAGACCAGGACCAGATTAGTCTGGAGGGATTTCCACACAACAACACAACACAATTTCTTGTCTGCCTACAATTTGTTCAGGGACTCAAATATCCACAACTCAAAATAAGGTGAGTCTGCTTAAATGCTAATGAGACAGTGTTCAGGTTTTTCCTCGCGGTGGTCTCTGTACCTGGGTGTGATGTAGGCCTGCAGATCTGTTCCTGCCTCCGGGGCTATGGGAGCGTCCCTGGCAATGTTGAGGAAAATCAGGTAAAAGGCAACGAAGTGAGTGATGAGCCCCAGCAGCACCACCGGGTTCCTCCCGAAGCGGTTGCACTTGTTCAGCATCCCAAACACGCCCCCTCCTGGCCACACAGAGCAGGGAGCAGCAGAGGAGAAAATCAGTAGCTGCGAGGTGACATTCCTCAGGTCGTCCTCAGGTGCGCTCTGCAGCGACAACCTGCATCATAAGTAAGGTGAAGAAGGGACGCGGCACACGGGACTCACCCAAGATCTCGCCTATGCCGATGAAAATGCCCGAGATGCCGATCAGACTCTTGGCATCTTGGCCAAATCGCGTCATGGCTCCGATACACGTCCCGTACACTCCGCTGTAAAAGGTGAGCTCCAAGCCTGACAGAGCAGAATGCATGAAGTCAGACTCATCAGTCACATCGGTTTCAGTCTGACTTCCACCTGCTGCGCCTCATTCTCACCCACCTGTGTATCCTATGGAGACGCTCAGCAGCAGCATCTCTTTGGTGACAAACATTTTACACGCTTTGACTGCGAAAACAAAACAGAGGGTGGATGTTAGCACGTCACACAGTTCTGTTACACCGAGGATTTAAAGCTCATGACGAGGACGTACCGAAAGCATCCAGAGCTTGTGAGCTGAGGCCTGAGTGAGGTGAGCTGCAAAGAGGATGAACACTGATGAAGACATCCCATCATGACACTGACACAAAAACACCACACAATCAATCAGATTTATTTGTTTAGCATCGTTTACTTAAAGCATCGTGTCCCTCAACCTTTCACAGGATCAGATTTTCTCTTGGATATTTTCACCTTCCAGCCCCTCCCTAAACTGGACATGGTTGCCGTGGGAGACAGTATCACAGCAGTTTCAAAGAGAAATGTAGAGAAGACGACAAAGGATAACATTTACAGTTAAAGGTCACCTGTCCCATCCTGTACTGCTCCACCAAAAAACCATTGTTCCTGCATGTGTGTGTGTGTGTGGGGGGGGGGTGGGGGATGAGCATCTGTCTTTTAAAAAAACCTTTTCCAGGACATCAGCTGGTTACTTTCCACCACTAATGGAGGTTTTCTGTGGAAGTCTTATATGTAAATACTGACGGCTTACTCGTCGCTAACGATGAGACTAAGGGACTATTCCAGGAAACAGGCTCGAGCAGGGGCTCTAACGACAGCTCAACAGCATTTACAGAAATAAATACCTGTGATCAGTTTCCAGTTCCAGGGTCTCTGTGCAGAGAGTTAATTAGGAATCACCGCTTATTGCTTTGTTTGGTTCAACTGTTCACAGATCTATTATTACTCTATTACAAACACAGATCTATTGCACCCCCTTGCAGCCTTTTTTATCCATTCTTTAATGGGCTTCAAGTCGTGGGAACTTGAACGCATCGCAGCCTCTAGTAGAGGAGCTGATCATGATGCTGCCTTTTACAAACGGAGGTAAAATGGATATTTATTCTGCACATGATGTCCAATCATGAGCTTCATGAGGAGGTGGCTCGTTTCATCTCAACAGCACATGTGATGTTGAAACATGTTTGTGTCTTGTGGGTTTTCACTTTGTCATGGCTCGTTCTTTGATGGTGATACATAATAGAACTGCGAACCACTGCACAGCGCACTTCACACCTCCACCTGCACCTCCAACTCCACCTCCACCTGCACCTCCACCTTCTGTGTACTTAACCTTTAAGTACACACATACTTAACTAAATTATATACATTTTAGTATATTGGCACATTTCATTTCATTGGTATATTTTATTGTTTACTGTTTCTCTACATTTTAGTATATTTCAGCTGCTGTCGGTTCATCTCACTTCCATATTTCATTGTTTATTGATCAGTATATTTTATTGCCTTAGTATATTTTCATTCTGTTATAATTTTAATTGCATTTACGAATATTTTTATTGCATGTTGGTTTATTTTATTGTAGTTATCTTAATTTTATCCTTTCTAATCTTTCTTATCTTTCTTATTATCTGTTTCTAACATGGGGGTTGCAATGAAAATTTCATTGACATGTCATGCTCAATGACAATAAAGACTCTTGAATCTTGAATAATAATTTGAGAAGACCTCCAGATGATGGCGTGTTTCAGTTCGTCTATCCTTATGAATATTATGAAGTGATGAGTCTGAGAATCACAGACACAATGTAAGCATCCCGCCATTTTATATTCACAGTACGGATTCAAGTCGGAACATTTATGATGTCACTTCCTTCTTTTTCTCGAGGCACGTCTCCATAATTGTATCGAAGCCAGTTTCTTTCGTCACGTGTCTGTATCTGTGCTCATATTTCACACTAAAGGCTCGCTGTGTTTTCTTTGTATCAACATATGTGGAGTTTACACCTGATATCTGATTTGAATTTCGTCATTTTCACTTTCACTTCGTCGTGACTGGCGTGGGACATACAGTAATGGACTCCCCGGTTCACCAGGGCTCACGCGAATCCCGCCGACACTCACCCGGCCGTGGAGCAGCTCTCCGTGGATTCAGCCTGCAGCAGCGACTCTGACACCTCGGAGGGAGCCGGCTCAGGGTCAGGCTTTCGGATCAGAAAGAAGAGGAAGCAACCCACCAGACTGATCACCGTGAGGGAGATGAACACCGTCTGACGGTCCTTGTCTGAGACACGGAACATGAGTCACACGCTTAAAATGAAACTTCATATGAGAAGTCGGCATGGAAACTGGACTCACACACTCATGTGATGCGGAGACTTTATTAAATACAGCTTCCTGCCTACCTGTGATGTGCACGTGTCCATGCCAGGCACAGTATATGTATAGATTTCCAAAGAATAAGCTGCAGAGAGATGAGGGATGATGAAAAAGTAAGACCAAACAACACATTTCTCCATGAAAACCTCACGCTGATCCAGGGTCGTGCTGGATAAAAGGTTCACCTGAACTGCAGCAGCGCCCAAAATATGCCGCTATTCCTTCCAATGGTGTTATCGGTGGAGTTGATGGCGAGCACGTTTCCCTGAGCCGTCCACAAAACTAAAAGACAAAGAGGAAATATAACCATGACGACATATTCCCTCAGTAGAAACTGTCGTGAGGTTACGTTTCTTTACCTGCTGCTGCGATTCCAACCAGCACAGACGCTGTGTAGAAGCTCCAAGTGTACGGGTAAATGAACACCGCGATGTAGCCGCTGCACAAAACATTAAGAGGCATTAGAAGCCTGAATTGTTTTAGTATATTTTTACAGTCTTAATATATTTTATTTCTGGTATATTTTCTTTTTTTATTGCATTTACGCATATTTTTTACTGCATGTTAGTTTATTTTATTCCCTTATCTTGACTTTATTTTATTATCTTTCTTATCTTTTTTATTACCTACACCGGGGTTGCAATGCAAATTTCGTTGACATGCTCAACAACAATAAAGGTTTGTTGAATGTTGAATTTGCATGAAAAGTTGTGTTAGTCAGTGCTTGGTTTACCTGTACAGAAGCCCACTAAAAAACATTGACAGCTGCGGTCCAATGACAGTCACCACCGAAGGAGCGATCAGGTTGGATGCAGAGAAAACTCCATAGATGATGGCCATGCTACAAGCGACAGGCAGCAGGACAGTTAATGCACGAAGTCATGTTCGGTGTTTGCTGAAACCCTGAATGACTGCAAACTGAACTCAGAGCAAACTTCGTTCCATAAAACGGTTTACCTAAGATTTAATTATTCCTCGAGGATTTCTGAGTGCGACAGATTTGATTATAGAAGGTTCCTCCCAGTCTCTGTCAATTCTGGGAAAGTCTGTGTGTCTGTCTATGAGCCCACAGCATGTTGTGCTCAGTCGAACATCCGCACAGATGACGTGTGCTGGGGCATCAAATAAAAACCAAAATATTACACTAAACAAACTAAATCATCTGAGTGTCTGTGGCTGGAGAGATGGTAGCACCTTACCTTGTGTATCCACTCCCGTGGAAGTCGGTGCTATTGAAGCTCTTGATAATAGTTTGCTGTGAGGATGAAGAAAGACGAGTGTTCAGGACCGAACGCTGATGTTTCTTATCTGAAGCCATGTGTGATCAATCTGGAATGTGCATCAGTAGATCCAACCCACCTCTATGTTGCCACACGTTTGAAAAGCAGTAAACATGAACATGAATCCGAAGCCCAGGATGATGATGTTCAGCAGCCTCTTCCCCTCTGGACTCATTTTGCAGGTTTTACGCAAATACCTCGAGGAAGTGATTACAAAAAAAAAAATCTACTGGAGAGAACAGCACATCTGAAAGTGGAAGAAGAGAAGTAGAGACCAGAAGAGTGTGTGACATTCGAGCAACAACCCAGAAAAATAACTGAAACTGTCTCTTTTCACACCAAACTTCATTTAAAAATCTGCTGTTTTATCACAGACACATACAGGCTTAAGACCGTGACATGTCCTAAATACTTCACAGCATTTCCGATTAAACAGCACACACTAATAATTCCGGGTTAAAATAGATCTACACAACTTAATTTCCATAAAATAAAAAGTTGTAAAACAGTTTCCCATCGCCTTCACCACCTCGCTTATCTCGGTGTGTTTTAGTGGAGAACTAAAAGTTAGCTTGCCTTCAGAGATGAGCTGATTTGTTAATGAATGTTTTGGTTAACATAACCCTTTTGTGAGAGTGTTCGATCAGAAATAATGTCTGAATATCAGCAAAGGAGTTTTTTTTTTTTACAAGAGTTGTGTTTGACTTCATCTCTGAAGCCATAGACAGAGGAAAGGATCGACACAATGACGGATGGCAACAGACAGAGGTGTCTTTTCGTACATGTAACGCCATTGTTAAGAAAACAAGTGTGAAAAACTTACCGACGAAGCTGACGCTGTTTAGCTAACCCTTCAGGCTGCTGCTCTTTGTGCGGACTCAGTGTGTTAGCAGTGACATAGTTTGTTAGTTTGTTGTTTGAGGAACGCCCTTAGCCACTCATCTTATCCGTGTGGTTCCTGTGCGTTAGCTTAACATGGTGGTTTCCGCCGAATAAAAAGATATCCTCTGGAATACTTTCACAGCACCGGCAAACAGGACTTGCCCGAAACGAGACAGGGGTTGTCATGTGAATTAGTCAGCTGACGGTAGAGCTGTGACTCGCTGACTCTGAGCATAACATCTTCGATTTACAAACGCTCAGTGCAGAGAAAATTCACTAACAGCCATTATCTAACACCAATCCAGTTTTGTTTTGTGTTTATGGAAAATTGATTCTACTTCCGGGCCTTTGTTTAGTAATTATACTTCACAAGGCGGCCGTAAAGGCAACCCGTTTTAAACAATTAAACATTTGTTAATTTTTTAATAAGATTATATGTTTGCTAAATGGTTTCTTCTTTTACGCAGAAGCTTTTCATCTTTTGAGGTAACGCTACAGCTAGCCAGCAAGCTAGCACTACAAGTAAAAGTACTTCCGGTCCACAATAATACGTCGCCTGATTGCAAAATTTAGAAAACACGCTGCCATGCAATAAACAAGCCCGAGTGGCTATAAAAAACAGTAATTGGTTAATGCCGTTTATTTGTTGAAATGTCTGGTGCTTTTATTTTTTGAATAACTTTAAAGTAATTCCACCAGAGGGCGCCAATGCGGCCCTTAAAACACCAAAGAGCGCCTAATTTCCGAGGTAGAAGAAGATTAGCTCACTGGTTTTGGGCGGTTGTAGACAACTTGGCCTATCTGCGGAGGTAGGCTGTTCTCGTGGAGGACGACGTGCACGAAGTTGTGCTGGAAGAAGTCGCTTCTTTTGTTGTTGTGCAGTTCAAAGTACCCCGGAGGCACGGCGATTCCATTTAAATCACACACTCGTGTCTGTGTGTGTGGACTTTTACAAAAGAGGAGGCTCGATCGTAGCTGAGATTTGAACTGTTGTGCGGAAGGCTGCCAGGCCTCAGAGGCTAATCACCATGAGTTACGGTAGGGCTCCGCCAGACGTCGATGGCATGACTTCCCTGAAAGTGGACAACTTAACATACCGAACATCGCCCGAAACCCTCAGACGTGTATTCGAGAAGTATGGCCGAGTGGGGGACGTCTACATTCCCAGAGACCGCTACACGAAAGAGAGTCGCGGTTTCGCGTTTGTGCGGTTCCACGACAAACGGGACGCCGAGGATGCGATGGACGCCATGGACGGCGCGCTGCTGGATGGACGGGAGTTGCGGGTCCAGATGGCCCGGTACGGCAGACCCCCCGATTCCCACTATGGTGGAGGGCGGCGAGGAGGGCCAGCCAGGAGGTACAGCGGTCACGGACGCCGAAGCAGAAGGTAAGAGTGAGCACGTAACTGCTAGTTAGAGAGCCCCCTTTAGTTATACGGACGGAGTCTGTTGCCAGACTCCATTGAAAAAATTACCTATTTTGGTGGCCCTGGCCAGATTCGATATAGATCAGATATAGCAAACGAAGCTAATGAAGATTATTATAGATTTTCTTTGTCAATAATTATCTTCTTCCATTATTTGAATCATGACTGAACCAGGAGAGCCTCCTGATCCGGAACTGTTCATGCTCTTCCTGCTGTAGAGACAAGCAGCTGCTGTCCAAGACATTTTGATTATTGTTCTTTAGGCTACAACATCTGCTAATGCTAGCTAATCTGTTTGATCCTGTAATGAGTCAATGAGCCTTCATCATCTTCTGTATCAGTGTAGCTCCATTCAGGACTACAGGCCAGTGCAGGTCAGGCTTTCCTCAGTTCACTGCCAGCTGTTGTCACATTGCTGATGGTAACCCAACCCACTGAATGTACCCAGCTATTCCCCCAGCCCGAGACACAGGAGACGCAGCAGGTCCCGCAGCAGGAGCCGCTCTCGTTCCCGAAGCCGATCCCGCGACAGCAAATCCAGGTCCAGGTCCTACTCCCGGTCCAAGTCCCACTCTCCCAGGAGCAAGAAGACCAAGGACAAGTCCCAATCTCGTTCCAGATCTAGATCCAGGTCCCGGTCCAAGTCCAAGTCCAAGTCCAGGTCCAGAAGCCGTACCCCTTCCTCCAAAAGAGGGTCCAGGTCGAGATCCAAAAGCCAGCCCAGGTCCGCAGCAGAAAACGGAGGCGAATCCCCGTAAAGCTCAGCACATCAGCAACAGGTGAGTTTGAATAGATGTCGCTGTTTCACTGACAAAGTAAAATTTGTGTCTTTGTTAAAGTCGTCAGTGGGGGGGACGGACAGGCGAGTTAAAATTTGTCTGTAACAGTAAGTTTAGCGTGTTAAAGATGCATCAGGGATCGTTTTCCCTGCAAACTTGATCTGCAACACAACTTGTTGAGCTCATTATATCACTGAATACTAAGCAAAGTGTTTTTTAAGAGCGGTTCTGACAAATCTGGACTTCTCTCCTTCTCAAGCTGCGGCGTCCTGTTTGCTAACGCGGCGTTTGAGCTGCTGAGGCAGTATGAGCAGTTAGGTGTGTGGTGAGCTGCGGCCTGCGGCTGCTTGGGGTTTCTGAGGCAGTCAGTGTTGGGGTTTGGTGTTGAGGTACGTCACTGTGTCCACCGCTCGGCATAAAACTGCCCCCATGTCACGTCCCCATCCAGGCGCTGCTGCTTGAGAGACACTGAGGTTTGTCCACCTCTCCTCCCATGTCAGCTCTGTTGTCTTACTGATATCTCCCACATTTCCAACATGACAGGTTTCCTCTGATAATGTTTTGAGGTAGACTGTTGGGGGAGAAAGAGGCTGTAATCACTGCCACACTCACAGGAATGCTGTTATTAATGTGTGACATGTCAGTAGGAGAAGACACCAGCCTCACACAGCAGATCAGTCGTTAACTTTCTAATCCTCTAACCTGTGTCCTGAGGATCACTGATCAGTCCAGCTGCAGAGCTCCCTGATCATTTTCTTGATTCAGATTTTGTAGCGAAACCTGGGCTCGTGACGAGGGCTGCGACTAATGATTATCATCGTTATCGATTAATCTGCTGATTGTTTTTTGCTTTGATTGAATCTGTCTTTTTAATGTCAAAGACTGAAAATGCCCGTCACAAGTTCCCACAACTCCAGACATCTTTAAATGTGTTGTAATGTAAAATTCAGAGGTGTTCAGTTTACAGAACGACAAAAGAAAAGCACGTCGTCACGTTTGAGAAGCTGGTGCCAGACGATGTTCAGCATTTCTGCTCAAAATGCTTGAAATGATCAAACAGTTGGCAGGTTAACTGTGAGGGTAGAAGACTGCACATGGGTTTAAGGTGCTGACTGAAACCTAATAACACTGGTTGACTGCAGACTTTTGTCGCATGTCAGCGGTCAAACACAAACACTTTTATTTTTGGTATCAGGGTTTTGGGTTTTTTTTGCGTGTTTAGATCAGCGTCAGTCCAGTTTAGCACACTTCAAATAATGTTCTGGGGGATCTGTAAAACATGTCGACACGTTGGAAAATGTTTCTAACTGTTCCTGTTTGGACTTTTTTCAGGTGACTTCAGAACTTAATGTCCAGCTGGATCCCAGGAGAGCGACAGTGTCCTGCTGTGAAAGGTTATTATTGTGTCTTCCATGCTTTGCTTTGTTTTATCCGTTTAGCCCTCGAAAGGGCTTTTTCATTTCAGTGCTGTGATTTTATTTCTTCTTCATGACATGTTTCTAATTCTAATCACTGAGTTTGCTGTGGGGAGGAATTTCTCTTCTGACTTGCTTTTTGTATTGAGAACACAGGATAATATACAAGTACGATTGAAGCTTCTGTACGTGACAGTTTATCAAGAAGCGCATTTACAGTTCAGCTTTCTCTGGCTTTGCTAAGCTCACAGCCATCCTTCATTACTTTATTACTGGTGGCAGACATTTGGTCACCAGCTCAGTCCAGTGAAGAGGGTTTACGGAGGCAGATCACATGCAGCATCAACAGATCTTTGATGTTTGATGTGACGGCTGTGACTCGAGGCGACGTGGGCGTCCACCAATCAGGAGCTTGGTGGGTCGATCCCTGGCCTCTGCAGTCACTGAGGTCTTATTAGTGCATCTGTCTTAATGGTAAATTCAGTATTTTTGTCCATGTCCGTGGTGTCAGTCAGGATAAGTAGACACCTCGGGCCTTGTTCTCACATCCAATGAAGCCATTTTCTACTCTTTGTTTCTTATTCAGAAAAAGACCAAAAGCATCCAAAGTGTCAAATCCACACCGACCTTTTAAAGTTTGCTCCTGTTGTTGTTTTTATGTCATTAAAGGAAAAGAATCCCTCTAAAACTCAGTGTTACCTGCTTCCTCCTCTTCTTTAAAGTCCACGGCTCAGGGTGTCTTCTGTTAGATGGGACAGCAGATCATTCTACCTGCAGTGATTGAATGTTAAATGTAATTGCATTCTGAATATACAGAAAATGAATAAAACTGAAGCTCTAAAAGAACGTGTCAGGTCAGCGAAGGTCTGAATGGATTTTAAATCGTCGGTTTAATTCTTCAGGACGTGTCTTGTTTTTTCTTTTTCATTTCTGATGCTAATCCCGCTCGTCTGTTTTTTGTTGTTTTTGTTTTTTTCTTTGTGCACTAGGCGCAGTTGTGTAGCAGTTGAGTATTGCTGGTTAGCTGTTAAGGTGGCGTGTTGCTCTGCTGAGTGCTTGGATGTGTCCAGTATTCTCCAGATGCTCCCGTGGCTACCAGTGAGCAGCTGCTACAGTCTCACGCTCTGTACAGTGATTTTTTTCCCCACATGGTCATGGGCGACAGATGTGATTTTCATTAAAGATTTTGGTGTTTTCTCTATCATGGCTTCTTCTTTTATTGCTCAGTTTTATTTTGGGTGTGTACATTTACATGCATGTAGCTGCTGAAACACGACACGAGGACAGCTGCTGTTACAGCTGCTACTGAAAGCTGTGTGAGACAACATTAAAATACAATGAGCCAATCAGAAATGACCTCAGACACTGAAGACTGGATGTGAAACTGGTTTCTTTTTGTCTCCAGTTTACTGGAGTCCCGCAGGTAACCAGCGTATGAACATTCACATGCAATGGACTGCTGTACATCAGATATGAGCATCCCAAATTAATAACTGGAGTTTTCAGTTCTAGCATCATGGACAGCGTTGCTGCTGTATCTCACTGTTGGATGGGTTGTCATGAAGCTGGCTACAGGTATTCAAGCTTCCCAGAGGAAAAATGCTGATGAGTTTAGTCCTCTGACTGTACACTGACTCAAAGCACACAAAACACTAAGTAAGTACAAGACTAACAGCCAGTGATTGAAATACACTTCCAAACAGACCAAGATTTGGTGAATGTAGGATATGAAGGCAGGTGTCGCCAGTCAGAGGGCTCGCACAACCTGATATCCACTGCAATGATAACCAAAACTTACAAATGGAGTTTACAAAGAAGTCAGGCTGGATTCCCAGAAGCACTTCAGATTTTTTCCTTCGACCTGTCCCACATGGAGAAGTCTGCCCAGTCACCAAACCACACTTTAACTTTGGATGATTTTATACACTGTGGGTTACATTCACTTCCAGTGTTTTAGAGCATACACTGTTGAAATATTCACACATTGCAACCAAGGTGTGGTTAAGGAATGGTAAAGTGAATAAAATCATGTGGTGACAGGAGAGATCCTTGTCACAGTGAAACAATAAATGAAGTGAATACCATAAAGGACGAGGTGTGAACCTTGTTGGTTTGGTTGTTTATCAACAAATTGCAGGCTTTTATGTTTATTTATCAATTTTAATTTCAGCTCTCACTGGTATCTATGACCTGTCTTATTTTTTTAATTACTAACTACTAACAAGCTACCTCATGCCACCTCTATGATATGTTGGCATCTTACTTTAAAATGTTGATTATGTTTGAATTTTCTATTTTGCAAAAAGGAGAGACAAAAAAACACATACTTAACTTAAAACATAATTAAAGCTGTACAATAAATACGTTGATTAAGAAACGTTTAGCAGTTAGGAAATGTCCAGCACACACAACAGCAGCCACTTTCTGCCTGAGAGTAACAGGAGCTGATTTTCCGGTTGCAATGATGACTAAATTATGACGTCAGCTTTCCAGTGAAGTTGAGAAACACCAGGGAGTGGCTGCCGACGACGTCTGCGACGTCCTGACGTCAATCTGGGCGGGGCTATAAAGGCTTGTTTTTCTGTTTCCCGAGCTTAGTCAACTCCATTTTGTGAGAGCAGTCACAGCAGGCCGAGCGTCGTCCCTGTGAAAAGGCGAAACCTATAAACGACAAAAAAGTCAAAGTTAGCCGACGAACCGCTCGCTAACCAAGTTATCATACGAAAGGAAAGCAAATCTTATCGTATGTCCGGTATCCAGAACCTCCAAACTTTTGGTAAGTAATTTTTGTCAAGCTGAAACGTTGGACAAGGTGGGGGAAGGGCGACTGTTAAAGAAGCTAATAAGCTTCTACTTTAATTCGACGTTTTATTTGCGTAGTGACCGATTTGACTTCATCACAATGCGTGTTTTCTAATGTAATCAATTTTACATATACTTGAAACTCGAAGTTAACCCTCTATGTATTTGGCTTTAAGGACTTTGCTTTTGGTCGACTACCGGGCCTTCGCTAACCGTAAAACGGCCGCCATTAGGCCTAAATGTTGCTAACAAACCGTTAGCTTATTCTTCAGATGTGTTTGTGTTGCGAAGGAAGTCGCATTATCGCTCGAAAAACATTTTTTTCTCTTGGTTATGCTTAATTCTGGGCTTTAGTCCACCCAGTGAAGACGGAAGTTGCCGTGTCATTACAGCCGTGCTTTTTGTTTTTTGTGGCTAAAGGGTAACGCTGTCGCTTAGCGGTGGCTAACGCTGCCCGTAAGCTGTTGAGCTGTATATTTAGCATGGACGTCTGCGCAGTTCGTCAGAAACATGACCCTTCCAAAAAGATCTGCCAGGTGACCACACAGGGAAGATTAGTAGCTGTTTTGGCAGCGTTGTCTCAAACGTGGTTGAAATGGGCCAGACAATTACGTTAATAGTAGAATTTGATTTAGCTGGGTGATGTGGTGATCTATTTGAAACGTTTATTTTTCTCTCCACCCTTTGCCCTCATTGTTTGTCGGCGTCATGGCTGTTACAGTGCTATTGTGTTCTGTCATCCTCCTCTCCAGACCCCTTTGCTGATGCAACTAAGGGTGATGACCGCCTCCCAGCCGGGACTGACGACTACATCCACATAAGAATCCAACAGCGGAACGGCAGGAAGACCCTCACCACTGTCCAGGGCATTGCTGCCGACTATGACAAGAAGAAGCTAGTCAAGGCCTTCAAGAAGGTACTAGCATGGTGTGGGGTCTGGTTTTAAAGTGCTTTTTCTACTCTCCACCACTTAAAACCAAGGTGCTGTTTTATAAAATGCTGCCATCGTATGGCCAGTGTGTTCTAGTTTTCTGGCCTAACTGATCGTTTTACTCTTTTGACCCAAACAGAAATTTGCTTGCAATGGGACAGTGATTGAGCACCCAGAGTATGGTGAAGTGATCCAGCTTCAGGGAGACCAGCGTAAGAATATCTGCCACTTCATCATGGAGGTAGGTTTTATGAAAATGTCTTGCTACCAGTATGTCTGACTCTCCAGGGCTGCCCTCCCTGTTTTTATGAGGGGGAGCACTGATTTAAATGTTGAGGTTGAAGTCATTTTCATTGGTTAATCTCGTTTGTCCTGTGCAGGTTGACCTGGCCAAGGAGGAGCAGCTCAAAGTCCACGGCTTCTAGAAGCTGCTAGCAACCCTCTCCCCCATCTTTCCTTGAAGACCATTAAACACACCCCAACCCCCCTCCTCCCCTCCCCTCCCATGTGCTGCTGTTGCTCTTCCTGTCCCCCCTTGCAGCCCCACCAGCTCCTATTAGCTAACACGTGAATTACCTCTGACAAACATGGGACTTTGTAACACCATCGCCTCCCTACAACACCAGGGGGCAGGCTCGCTCTCTCAAAGACGCACCACTGCAGCTCCACACGACATCAGGGATGAGTGGTGATGACCCTCCCACACACACTTCCTCCTTCCTTTCCCCCTCGTTTATTTCCTTTTTAATTTTTTTCTTTTTAGGTTCTTGTGCCACAGTAAGAAGGCACCCAAAGGCACGTTTCGTGTAACTTTTGTTTTGTACTTGAAGGTGTTTAAATAAAACGATGAGTGTCCATATGTTGGAGTGGAGTGGTGTCATGGGGAATGGGGTGGGGGCTGGGTGTGTATAGAAAGGTCACATACTTAATAATGGTGGTTGTGGTTGAAGCGGGTTAATTAAGAACAAAGGCTGCAGGTGGGGGGAAGGGAAGGGGGATTTCTGCAGAAATGTTTCTGTAGTGGGTCAATTAAGATGACTTCCCTCTTTACAGTCTATTGGTATCCCACATTGCATTGTTTACATGCCCAGCTGCCTGCCCTTAGGGGTTACAGAGCAGTGAGGGTGTAAAGTACTGACCTTCTCCACCATCCCGTCCAGCAATTTTTTTCCTTTTATTTAATGGCACATTTTTTTAATTTTTTTGCTGCCGATTCAAGTATTAAAACTCAATGGGCGTTCAGTGGTGGTCTTACTTTGGTCAAAGTGAGGCCTGTAATGTGGCCTGTGGTTATGGACACTTGAGTCTTTAATTTACAGTACTATAATGCAATAATTTATAGACATGCATTAAGATGTAGTGATGCAGATGTAATTAAGATCAAAGCCATGGCCAGGTCATACTGTGCTCCTGTGACTAAGGTGATGGAGAGCAAGCCTGTTTTGCAAAATCCATTTGGTTCAATAAACTTTCTGTAGTTGATAAGCATGTCCTGTTTTTTGTGCGTTTGTGGCTGGTTTCACTTGTGTTCAGTTCACAGTAGCTAGTACAGTAATGACTCCTCACATTGATGGGAACAAAATGCATCTAAGTGTGTGGATCTGGTAACAAAAACAATTTTAACACAATTTTGAGATATACTATTATACCAAAGAAATTGTTATGAACCATTTACATTTTTTACATCCACGATTATAGTAGTTGAAAAAAATACTGTATGCTTACGTACAACACGAGGACGTAAATGTTTATATGCTTGATAACTTCTGTAAATTCTGAACAAAATCAGTAAACATTTACCAGATCATACGTTTTGACAAAGTCCTACCTAAATATATTTTTTTACTTTAAACACTGTAACATAGCTTTCCTTAATTCACGTGTCAATCATCAGCTCTTCGCAACACGTCTGCTTCGCCCTTCGCCCCGCCGCGCGTGTGTTTTGTCCCTTCTCGGGACCCGTGTGACTCCATGGCAACGCAACCACCGCCATTGCTAATCACGTTTGTTTTCAGCTGCAGGCGGCAGAATCTGCTGTTTTCTACAATTACCAATAAAACAGCGAAATGTAGCTTAACTCCAGATATACCAACGTCTCTATGATCCACCGGAATGTATGAAAGAACAGGACCACCGTGCAGAACGGTAAGGTGTTAGCAATGTTAGCTAACGTCACCGTTTAAATCAAGTCGATCGAAATAAGATAAGATAAAAGCTGTAAATGTAATGTAACGTTATTCTTTGTTCCATTTCACTTTCCACCTTTGCGTATGTACTTTTCTTAGTTTTAAAACTTTCATCAACTTTTAATGCTACAGCAGCTACCGTTCCTCACTACAGATGCTGATACCTGAGCCCATAGCTGATAGCTCTAGTTAGCTAAGTCAAGTTTTACACTGTGAGGACCAGAGAACAGTTCTCTAGCCACAGTATTACTTTGCATTTTGTTATTTCTACCGCTGGTTATTTGTCCTGCGCTGAAACCTTTTCTTTTGTTGGCTATTAAAACTAATTGCTTATTTCAGTGCATAAAGTACACTTTAATATCTGACGCCATTCTTTTTTTTTATTTGCGCGCGCGTGTGGTAGATTATTACCTAACGTCTAATATTTGATTATTGTATTGTTATTATTGACACATTAATATTAATCAGCATCTTTATGTTGTTACTGGTGGAGACAGAGCTAATTTTAACTGATGACATTTGGATGAAAAGTGTTACTAACAGTACATTACTGATGGATTTCTTCACTTTTGACCCTTTTTTCCTGACACAAACTGATTCAGCGATTATCAAAATAGTTGCATAAATAGTTTATAAGTTGACAGCTAATCAATTAATCTCCACTTTCTTTCCACTACTGGCTCTAATGATCATATCTTTTTTTTTTTACTTATATTTTATTGATTTTCTCATTTCAACAACACAACACATAGAACATAGTGTCAGTAAAATTACTTTTAGTCTTTATGCTGTTTCTTGTAGACAGTCCATTTTTCTCCATAACGTGGATCTCATCAATGATCTCCATCCAGTTCCTCCAAGTAGGGGGGTCTTCTTCATACCATTTCCTTGTGATGGCTTTCTTGGAAGCCGCCAGTAAAATCTCAATCAGATACCAGTCTCTGTCTTGGATGTTTTCTTGCGTTACATTTCACAAGAATAGTACAATGCATGTTTTAGGCAGCTCATATATCTTTTTCATCTCTTTCCACACATCATTCCAGTATCTTGTAATTTTGGTACAATACCAAAAAATATGTGTGTGACCCACATTCTGTTCCCCCCCCAGTCTCCAGCAGAGGCGTTGAACAGGTGATCGTCCCTTTTTCATTTTCAGTGTGATGAAAAATCTCACAATGTTTTTCCAGCAAAATTCTTTCCATATTCTGGAATAACTAGTTGTTTGCTGTGTTTTAAATATGTTATACCACATCTCGTCAGTTATTACTTCCTTTAGTTCTTTCTCCTGCTTATCTCTTATGTACAAAGTTGAAGTGTTTCTATTTGCTACCATACCCTGGTACAATTCAGATATTACTCTTCCTAATTTGTTACATAGAGTCACACTCACTTTATTTGGTTCACCTGGGAGGTCTGGCTTTATTTCTTTATTAAAATAGTCTCTGACTTGTAAATACATGTAAAAATCTTGATGTTCTAATCCATATCCATCCCTTCTTCATTTAGGAAAGCTTTTGATTTCTCTTTTTTCAATTACTGTATCTAATATATTCAGGCCTCTATTTGCCCATTGTTTAAATTTCTGATCCAGAGTCCCTGGCCTGAAATTAGTGTCATAGGCCGTCCAATGCAAAACTTTTATCTCATTTTCCAATCTGTACTTCCTTACTATGATCATATCATTTAAATGGACCCTACTCAAGACTTGTGGTGCGTACGAGTATTTGCATGGAAACGATTTGATCAGACAGAAAACATCACGCAGTTTCAATTTTGCATACATATTTGCATAAATTCAGAGAAAAAGAAACTGAACAGGCTTTTTGAAAGCCTTAATATTTCCCGTTTGTTCTCTGCTCGATCTTTTCTGTCAGAATTCTCAGATTTGACGTGAGGCGTGAGACAGCTGAAGGTGTCCTCTCAGAAACACACAATGCAAGTAAGCAAGACCACTTTTACCTGGATACCATCCGTGAAGTATCCACTCAGCTCTCGTCTGTTAGATGTCCTTTCATATTTCGATGGTCCTTTTCTTCAGGTGTTGCCTGTCTGGGGGCTCGCCATCCCTCTCCCAGCAGTGCTGATGATCACTCTGAGTCTTTACATGATCGTGCTGGGGTTTGGGCTGTGGATCCGATCCTGCCTGAAGGTTGGTACTGCTGACCGGGTCACTGTTAGAGAGGCACTTTGTAAAATGTAAAGTCAATAAAATGTGTGAACTGAACTTAGAAGCATAGCTTAATCACCACTGTGGATTGTCTTATTTTTATTAAAAATATATTGTTATATTATACAGATGCTATATTATATTATATTATACAGATATTATATTATATTATATTATATTATATTATATTATATTATATTATACAGATATTATATTATATTATATTATAAAGAGAGAAAATGTCCATGTGGCGAGTGATGCTGATTCCTGTTTTCTCTCTCCTGAAGGACCGCTGTTCTTCAGAGTGTGGTGATTGCTGTCCAGACTTTTCTGTGTGTGATCAGTGCTTCAGACTGGCAGAAATGTGTAACTGCACTCTGCCGACTGTGCACTCGTGTTGGACCAAATCGTGCCCTTCTTCCTCTGTAAGTAACTTTTAAACAAAGTCGTTCAGCAGTTCATTAACCACAAGTTAAAATCGGGTGTTGACACTGCTGAGCCTTTTCCAAAGCAGTCTCAGAACCAGTTCTGAGGTAGATTTTGATTTCCTTTCATTTTGCTCTGCTGTGAAAATCGAGAGAGTAGAACAGGACTTTCTTGTTCCACCAGGGCAGGATGTTTATCTTTGTGTCACTAACTAGCAAAGACTCACAATTAAAACCAATGTGTATACAATGAAAAACATCCTTTTCTCTCCATTTTGGCCTTTTTATCCACACAAATCTAGTGGTTTCCACCTCATGCGTCTCATTTCATGGAGAAACACCAGTCTCACATCGTAGTTTGGGCAGGAGAAGCTGGATTTCTGAGTTAAAGTCCGTCAGCGCCTCACAGCAGCCTGTTTCTTTCTTTTTCTTTTATCAGGAGCATCGTGTTTGTCAGGGAAAAGCTCACCAGAGAAAGTTTGAATAATCATTTCATTGAACTCTCGTGTTTCTCCTCACTGAACGTCTGATATGTTTTCCCTCAGTGTGTCAAATGGGACTGTGCCTGCACCTGTCAGCCCCCTGAGTGCGACTCCTGTAACTGTCTCTGCTTCGAGATCAGGATCAAGTAGAAGTCGTGGGGCTGCACTAATGCCACTGCCAGCTGACCGACTCCAAGTTCTTCAGTCTTTTTCTACTGCACGGCTTTATTGGAGAGTTTACAGTGGAGAGATAACGGGACAAGAGGGACGACGGTGACGGCTGCTGTGGTGGTACCCTCCTTTCTGTTTTATATCAGTGTGAACCAGCACCTGATGTTCAACACTTCATTGTGAATATTGGACGATATCATGTTTGATGTGTTTTATTTTTGTTGACTGCAGAGTTTTCTTTGTGTTGCAGTCCTGTGGTCATCAGGAGAGAATAAACTGCAGGTTTTCACTCTGACTGAACACCAAGTGATCACGCTCACATGCTTTTTTACCTTTGACGTTGCTGAAGTGCCTTTTCTTTTCTGTGTGTTGAGAAGGGTTCAGTAAGTTCAGGCCCTGGTGTTCGTTAATGTTGTTGTCATTGATGATGACAAGTCTGATGTGCAGACCCAAACTAACAGACAGCTCGGTCAGCTCAGACAGCTGGTCACTGTAGTTTCTAACAAACGTTATTGGAACAGGGGACAGTGTGTTTGATCAGCTGATTAGTCTACATTTGGTCTAATCTGTGTCGTCATTTTCATTCTTTTCATGGAATTTGTTGATTTAATCAAGAATATAGAATATTCCCAGACTTTGATGTTGGAAAGTGTTGTAGATGTAAAAATGAGCAAACTGTTTTCGTACTGTTGTTTTCTACATTCTGGTTTTTGAAACAAAATTAAATTCTGAAATGTTTTAAAGCGGATCCGTCAGTAATCTTTGGTTTCTTCGGCCAGTTGAGCTCCGTCGGTCAGTCCCACAGCCGCTCTGTCTGTGATTTCCTGTCTTCATGTCATATTCTGTTTCCTGAACTGTTGTAACTGTTGATCCTCTGACTTCTCATCCAGCGTCATCATCAGGTCAACATTTTAACACACCCAGTGCTTCGGTTTATGAGCAAATACCTGCACAACTGATAACATTCCCATCAGCCTCCGCCTCCTCTGTGGCGGAGGCTGAGCTGTCTCAGGCGGTTTACATTCATTTGTGTTTGTGACATCATGTAAATCCCTTTTTACAGATAAATTAGAACGTCTATATGAAGAGGTGGAGACACACGGAGAAGACGAGGAGGTGGAGGACTAAAAGGATGGAGCAGTGAGCAGGAGCAACCCCGTCGGTGGTGGTCTGGTTGGTGGTAGATGTGCTGTTGTTGTCGTCGGAGTTTGGAGACAAGAACGTCCCCACCGTCTGCGACAGGAAGTCCTGGAAGCGGCTCAGTTTGGGGAGGACCCTCACTGAATCTGCTCGTGTCTGACGGGTGCCGTTGTTTTCAGCTGATAACACCGCAGCCTGGAACCAAGAGCCGTCCAGCTCGCACATCAACGGGTCGCCAGAGTCCCCCTGAACAAACAGCAAGGCGGATTTTCTTCGATGAAGAGGACATTTAGTCGCATCTTTTCGAAAGTATAACAATATCCTGCTCTTATTACTCACCTGCTCCAGTGTGAAAGATCCGGTACAGATGCTGTCACTCGTTGACGTGTTCCCACAGTTTACCACCGAGGTCTGGAACTCCTGCAGATCTTGTTCCTCTACAGGTGATAAAAAGTGAAACACCTGAATCAAACCCAGGTGTCCAGAAGTTTCACCTAAACAGGTGAACTGATGCACTGAACTGTGTCACGCTGTGTGCTATGGACTCACCTCCTCCTCGCCCGGCGCTCCAGCCGGCAGCCCAGCACGTCGAGCCCACGGGGAAGGTTCGCCCGTTGTCCAGGCAGATGGCCTGGATGTAGTTGGACAGAGTGGGTCGGGTTGCCAGACGCAGCACTGCCACATTAGACCCGGTGAGGTTGCTCAGAGTGATATTTGTCACATTCAGCGTCACCTCAAACGGGTTGGATCCTTTCTGCTTCAAACGCCCCAAAACGACCGTCCATTCAGACGCGACGGGAGAACTGTGGGGGATCAAATGAAATGAATTAACATCTGATTGGTTTACAACCAGGACTGAACTTTACACGTTCAGTTCTCAGACCGCCTCTTAGACAGCGTCAGTGTTAGAATATGTCGGAACATCATTTTGATTTCAGCATGAACATCAACTCACACAGACTTCAGATAACAGTCAGCTGTGACCGTTAGCATCATCTCTGCAATGCACAGTGCTACTTAGCAAATGCTAGCATGCTAACATGCTAAACTACGATGGTGAATACGGTAAACATACATGCTAAACATCAGCATGTTGGCATTATCATTGTGAGCGATTTAGCATTTAGATGTTAGCATTTAGCTCAAAGCAATGCGGCATCTGAGTAGCTACAGCCTCACAGAGCAGCTAGCATGGCTGTAGACTCCTGTTCTGTTTTAATTTAAAAATCGTTTCCTTCTGTTCTTTAAAAGCTCAAACATTAAAGAGACATCATTACATCATCATCTGTATCCAATCTCTACTTTCATCTTTGACTCTACCTCTTTACTTTCTACCCCCTACCCGAACCAGGGTTTGTATTCCCACTCCGCTTTTATTGGTGCAGTTGGTGAGAGGCAGGGGTAGATGATGGTAGTGCGGCAATTGGCAGTTACATGTGGCATCTAGGCCTGTGGTAGCAGTGTAGCAGCTAACAATAGCTAAAGCGGTGGTAGTATGATAGTATCTTAGCAGTTAGCATTGGCATCTAGCAGTTAACATTAACAGTATAGGTGAATCTAGCTGTATTGTCTTCTTCTGTTCCTCTTAGCAGGTTAGCATTTAGCATTAGCATTAGCTAAATGGTAGCATCAGAAATGTATTGTCTTCTTCTGTCCTTCTTAGTGGTTAGCATTAGCATTAGCTAAATGGTAGCATCGGTACTGGCCACTGCCTGGAGCATCTCCTAAACAGGCCAGGGTCAGTTGAACGTGGCAGTGCTGTTTGGATTGTGTAGGAGCAGTGTGAACTGGCACTAGGGGGGGTGACTCTGGGACGCTGGAGTTCACCGCCTAGCCTCCAGGAGGTGTAGTGGGACTAAGTAGGCGAAACACTGTTGAAGGGAGGTATCCACCTGATGATCCCCTGAGACGTGTTAGGAATCACTGCTCTTTGGCATTTATAGAGGCAGATTAGGGCTCCAAGGTTCTTCACTGAGAATGAATCCTCTTTTTGAGCACAAGTACCTTGTGTTTAAATTAACTTATTATCGGCATTAAACATCAATGACATCACTCCAGGTGACTCACCTTGAGAAGCAGTTGGCGTTGCTCAACACAAAGCCCTCGGCCACCAGAGTCCCACCGCAGACATGGCTTCCATTCACCTGCAGGCTCGCCATCCAGGGCCACAGGCCGGCAGTCGCCACCGAGCTGCTTCCCACTATGCGGGAGTTCAGCGGGGCTTGACCGCAGACCACAGCTGGACAGAGAAGCACCAGGTAGACACAGATTTAAAAAGAGTAAAGCCTTTTAAACTCTGAGCAGATACTGTGGATCATCACAGAGTCACGTTGTTTAGCCAAACTATGTCCAAACCCACAGAACTTAGAGATTACACCGTCAGGATGAACTTTGGTGGATGTTCCAGCCGTGAATGAATGTTTCCCTCACACAGCTTCAGTGAACAGCTGGAACAAGCTCAGTACAAGCTCAGTATACATGGAACTGTACGAAACATCTCATTCGAAAGTTTTCTGAGGAAACTTAAGGTTAAAATCAGCGTTTACACAGTGTGAACATGGCAGGTGCTCACGTTTGGCTGTGGTTGTCGGAGCGAGGGTGGTTGTCGGCGGTGACAGGCCGGCGCAGGTGACGCTGAGGTCACCGTCGGTCCCGGTGGACGTGAAGGTGACGAAGCCCGGCTGGTTGCTGACGATGTGGCCGTTGATCCAGGACTTATACTGGGACACTCTGGCGTAGACTCCTGGGAACTTAGGCAGTGCACAACCTTTTCCAAAACTCACGACTCCCACCTGGATCCAGCGACCGCCCTGCTTGCTCACCATCGGACCCCCCGAATCCCCCTTTAAGGAGAGAAACCTTTAGGAGAAGGAATCTTTGCAGGAGGGAAAATCGGCACACACCGACACAAACAGGCGTAAAAATGATCACCTGACAAGAGTCCTTTCCCCCAGCACGCAGCCCGGCGCAGATCATGTTGTCTGTGATTGAGCCCACCCCATAGTCACAGTTACACTGTCTGTTCCCCACGATCGGCACCTCCACCTCCATCAGGTTTTGTGGGAAAGGAAGAGGCACTAAAAAGGCACAAATTCAGTTTAATGAGAAAGATCAGTGGAGAAATATGTGTTAAAACGGACTGTTAGTCTCTTTGAGTCAAGCAAACCTGATCCTTCACAAATGAACCTTTCGATTTTAAAGGCGCCCTGTGGAGGTTTTGACCACCGGTGGCGCTGTGGAGCAAAGTGAGTCAGCATTTTGTTTGCATTGTGTGGACGAGGATGTGGGCCATGGGACAGTTTCGCTCTATTCTACTGATCGACACTCGGTGGCAGTAACACACAAACTAGTCTAGAAGTGCACCAAGAAAGCCAAGGAAGAAGAAGAAGAAGACTGCTGGCAAACATTTGATATATTAAATATGAATTATTCAAAGTTATTGCTGATGACACAGATTCAACGATGAAAGCATCCCTACACACAGCACATGGCAGGCTCACCTCCGTATCCGATGCGGCCCCAGCCGGTGACCCAGGTGTCAGTGCCGCTGTGGAAGCTGCTGCCCGGCGCTGCCAGGCACACGGGCTGGATGTAGTTGTTGAAAGTCACCGGAGACGAGAGCTTCAGGAGGGAGATGTCGTTGTCGACGGTCTCGGAGTCGTAGCCGGGATGATTGATGATCCGCGTCACTGTCCGCGACACCTCGTTGGCGTTCGTCCCCTGCTGACTCTGGCGACCCAGATAGACGAGCAGGCCGACTGTGCTGGTGCTGAACAGATGAGAAGAGCAGAGCTGCAGTCACTTCAGCAGAGACTGCCCGACCACCTCTAGTCCAGCTTGTACGGAGCTCGATAGATGTGCCATTCAAAACATTCTGTCGACTTAGTCGTCCGCATGCTCGGTAAACTTTTCATGACCTCAGTTTAGTAATCAAAGTGTTTTTTTTTTTTTTTTTTTATCTCAGTCCAACATCAGAAACTGTGTGAAAGTGTTTTAACTCAAAAGAGAGAGACGACAAACGGAACATGTTCGAGAACACGTTCACTGCTCTGAAGCTGCAAGAAGTTAAGGAGCATGTACACGTCACAACACGTGGTTGTGATTTTGACACATCACCTCTCACTTTGATGTGTTGACTCGTTGTCAAACAGTTTATTTCACATCCAGCAGTGTCAGTCCTGTACTCTCTCTCTCTCTTTTAGCTCTGTTTTTGGTCTCCTCCAGCTCCTGAGCGAAATATCTGGCTCTCTAGCTGCTAAATGCTAAAAGTTCAGCAGCCGGTCTCTGACTGAGTCTGTCTGCTCAGCAGGTATTGATCAGAGGCTTTTTACAGCTTCTATGTTATTACAGCGGACGCTGAAGTCGTGTCCGGACACATAAACAGCGAGCTGAATTTCACGCTAAAGCTCCGTGAAGCTAAGAGGAGCTGCAGAGTCAGCCGACTCATCGGCTGATCGTGGCTACCAGAGACACCTTTCATAGTGTCACAGTGTCTTCACAAGTTTTTACATCTTTTTTTGTGAAAATAATGATAACATCTGCTGTAACCAGGGTATATCTGAGGCCTCTGTCACGCCAGACGGGCTCCTGAGACCTGCCTGGTGACCCCTCAGACTTACTGCTGCACATCATTACAGATCGCTGTCAGTTCAGATTATTTTAGAATTATTTATTATTAATTTATTACTCTCAGATTATTTCATTTCAATAACTGTCAGACTGCTGAAGAATCCAAATTTCAGCAGCAGAACAATATCTGTCGTATTTCTGGTCCCATGAATCGTTTTGAGACCCTTCAGGTTTATCCTGCGACCCTTGGAGGGGTCCCGTCCCGCAGGTTGGCACTCACCTGGACAAGCAGTGAGCAGCAGTCAGCACCCATTCTCTGTTAATGAGGGACCCTCCACAGAAGTGACTCCCAAACTGGTGCAGACTGGCCTGCCAGGGCCAGCTGCCTTCAGGGGCCTCCTGTCCCCCGACAATCCTGGAGGTGAGCGCAGGCTGGCCGCACACTGAGGAGAGGCAGGCAAGGAAAAACCGAGTGAGCCATTCTGGATCCCTGGATTCACACAGAGGGGTCTGACGGCACGGGGCTCTCCTGGTGCCGGGACACTCTCATGTTCTAAAACCATTCTCACCTCATAATTACTCGACGTTTACTTCCTGTCTTTAGGTTCTCTGACAGCAAATATCGACATTAATGAAACTGGAAACAACAGCAGGAGGTAGAAAAGAAGTTTGACTCACCGTCTAACTGCGAGAGCGACTCTGAAACAGAAAACAAGCAAAACAGTCTGAGTTCATGTTTACTCAGATGGCTTTAGATAAGACAGATAAGATAAGATAAGACAGATAAGATAAGATAAGGTTTTATTAATCTCACAGTGGAGACATTTACTGTTACAGAAGGTGCCAATGAGAACATAAGATATAACTTTATTGATCCCACGTCGGGATCAAATAATAAACACGATATAAGTTGAAACGTACATTTAACACTAAAATCAACATTTTGTTTGACGAGTGACGCGTTTCTAACGTCTCTCAGCCGACAGAGCGAGAAAATGATTTACCAGAAAATGAGTTTTCAGTTGATTCCCTCAGAAATCAATCAATCAATCAATCAATCAATCGATCGATGATGAGAGGCTTCAGTAATCTAAAGAGAAACGCTGCACGTCCACAGCTGTGCATGACGTTTGTTTTTCATAGTCGTCTAACAGCAGGAAAATGTCTTTTTTTAGTATTCTAATTATTTAAATGGGATTAAAGTTCAACTCAAACCAGCAGATGTTGACAGCTGGAAGCCTTCAGATGATCAATGGATTCATCTTGTCTCAGTCAGCTGATTGATTAATCAATCAATCAATCAATCATTTCACTGACTGTTTAGTGCTCATCCATTTAGTGAGACGCAGTAAGAGCTGGGCAGAGGTGGAGTCTGGGTCAAACGACAAATACATTGATCTTCTGTTTCCCATAATGCAACTCTTTCATCTGAGTCTTTCATCAGAGCCGCGGTGTGTTTAAAGTCCGCACCTCCAGTTTGTAACCCTCTCTTCAAAAGTAGACCTGATGAAGTAGACTGACAACATTACTCATTTAATATTTAAAAAGTACAATTACTGCCTTTAAAAAGTACATTAAAGCCTTTATTTATTCTCTATATAATAATAATTCCAATTGATACTAAAATAGCAATTATTTTGAATCTAATTATTTCTAATGACAGGAATGACAGCATGTCTGGCTGACGCGCGACACTCTGCGGTGTTGTTTTAACGGACCTGACGAGCCGTCTGAGGCTCATCGGACTGGTTTTGCTGCTTCCTCTGATTGTTGAGGTGTTTCACAGCCGCAGTGTTTAGACAGTAAACACACAGCAAACACTGCAAACTGCACCTGTAATGTCATAAAGACAGGAGGACTTCTAACATGAACTGTATCGTGTTGTTTCAGAAATAACCCTGATGATGTCACAGGGGGAGGGGCTCCGGATTAAAGTTCAGGCAGTGATGCAGAGAAAGTGCTCATTTCCCACAGTTTGTCCAGCGTTCAGGAGCAGAAGGATTTGTCTCTCTGCTCCTGCCTGACAAACCATCAGAAGGGCCTTAACGAGGAGAGTCTGCTCGTTAACCTGAGACCCACCTGCCTCCAAGCAGCGATGGCAGGAATCTGTCAGCGCCAACATCCGTGAAGCAGGTTAAAGTTGCTGTAATCTGTCTAAACTGTTCACAGACCCTGAACTAAAGTACTAAAGTACTAAAGTAAGAACTAAAGGAAACTAAAGTTCCCGTAAATGGCTTCAATTAAAGACACAAATACACAAAAAGCCTCAATCTGACTGAAAGAATCAGGATCAAATGACTTCATTCTAGCCGTTAAAGGCCTTATCTCTACGCACGTCTGACTAATCTTCATGTCAGTTTTCAGGGATTTGTTCCTCAGATTGACTGAATGTTGCTCACATCACTTTAATGACTTCTAAACCTTCTCAGAAGTTTAAAAGCTTTAAAAGGCAGAGAACGAATGCATGAAAGTCATTTGATTTTACTTTAAACAACCAAAACTTTCTTTCTTCTACTCATCTAGTTCTCATTTTAAGGGTTTAGATTCCCTTCATCACATTTTAATGTCTCCACACATCCCTCAAACCGATGAAGCCACAAATATCTGTTAAAAAACTGAACCATCACCGTCAGGATCAAACTACCTGTGTGAACAGTGTGAAACACCCTGCTGGTCCTCAGAATAACTCAACATTTACAGGAAGTCCTCCCAAATTCAATATTTTACTTTGAAGTTTCTAGTAAACTGAAAAACTGACATCTGAAACCTCGTATTCCTCAGTTTAAAGGCTTTTTAAGCGTCAGTCAGGAGTTATTTAATAGACTTTGATGTGTGATGTGGGAGGAGAGGATGCGTGAGCAGGATAACATCAACTCCTTTCTAATCATTATCTGCTATTAATCGTAAAAAGGATGTTATTATTTCACATCTACGCCTCCAGAGGAAGGCGCAAATTAGTCAAGTCAGTAAAACAACCTGGATTTGTTTCCTGAAGCTCCAACATCAGGTGAGAATGAACTGAGTCTGTTTCTTCAGTCCAGGTTCGTTCTTTCTCTCTTTCTCAACGTTTCAGAGGGAAATATTCTGTTTCTCACTCCTTCATCAGCCTGAAGACGGCAGCTCACTTTGCAGACTCTCTGAACGTTCAGTAAACGTCTCACGGCAGCTCTTTCTTCACTCTGGACTTTCATTTATTTTTCCTTTCTCTCACAGTTTCTGTCATTTTCACTCAGTTCTGAAAGCAGCCTTCTTCCTGCTGTCTAACGGCTGCTCTTCCTCCTCCTCAGCTATCTTCCTCTCGTGCAGCGCTCGGCAGGTCTCGAACCTGACTGGTTCAGGTGTGTGTGGTGGGGAGTGTTCTTACCTTGTGTCAGGAGAGTCAGCAGAGCCACCACGCAGGTCACCTTGTGGAAAGCCATAACGACAAGTCCATATCATCAGAAGTGCACCTGCATAAATAACCTCCCTCCCTCCCTCAAACACACCTCTCTCTGCTACCTGCCCAGTGACACGCCCACACCTCAGATCACCTGCTTTACATCACATCAAACATGTCACTGCCTCTGAGCCTCTGAGCCGAGTGGATGTAGTCAAGTACGGCTCTGAAGTGCAATTTTCAGGTATTTTTTGCTTTTCATGCTCATAGTTTCACTTCCTCGTTGAGAGAAACAACACGCTGAGGAGATGAAACCGTTTTGGCTCCTTGCAGAAAAACAGCAGCTAGTCTGAACGTGTTGACACATTCCTCGTCTCTGAGCTGTTCTCAGTTTCCCAAAACGAGTGTCACTTTAATGAAACCGTATCTTTAAAAAAAAGAGCAAAGATGAGAGAAAAGTCCAAAAACTGAAAACAGTCAATCATGTGACGACCGTTCAGATTGATCCGGTGACCCTCTGCAGGGGCCCGACCCCCAGGCTGGACCCCACTGGCCTAGACTAGCTAACTGTATATAAAGTGATTGACAGCAGCTCCACCTGCAGCAGCTCCATCAGCAAAGTGCTGCTCTAACACTGATGCTTCAGTATTCAGTATTTACTTGTAATAGATTACAGACAGCTGCATCAGTGTTCAGGGTCGAGGTGAACAGTGACGGATGGGGAATAAACTACCCAGCAGGATGCTGTAGTTTAATCCATCAAGTGCATATTTCATGTGTTGAATGATTTTTAGTTACTTTGCTGGTTAAGATTTTACTTAAAGTTGTAACTTAAATGTAATGGAGTACAAGTGCAAAGCAGCAGAAACTGGAAATATTGAAGTGCACTGCAGTGTCGCTGGATTTATAGGACAATGACGGGCCGACAGGTTCCACCCTGACGGAGGAACCGCTTCCTGTTCAGGATTTTCTCGCAGGGGGTGACTGACAGGACGATGACATAATGATGACTGCGACACATTTTTTCGTGGAGTAACATGAGACTCAGATGCCAACACATCATCTCTTCCTTCAGTTTGGATGAACGCAGTGACTCACAGCGGCTGAACGACCCAGCAGAGACGCAGCAGTTCTGCTCATCCTCCTGGTTCGAAGACGGCGGGCTCGTCACAGTTCAGTGACACTTCAATCAAATCTGATGACAGTTGTGTGATTGGCTGTTGCCAGCGCTGTCAATCAAAACCACACCTGATGAAACAGGTTTCAATTCCTCAGAAATAATAAACTGAAGTGTTCTCAAACTTTTACTTGTACACATGGTCTTAGACAAAAGATCTGAAGTCAAGTTTGCAATAGAAAGTCTCAGACTGGTGTCACACCAGTTTAATCTGGTACTCAGACTGGTATTTAACTTGACTATTAAAATTCTAATTAAAACGATGACCAACAGGCTCAGACTCTCAAACCTGCAGGCGGAAGTTTTGGACAATAGAAACACTTTATTTCTTCCACATGACTCATCATGAAGCTCTGAAGGAAACGTACAGATCTCAGATCTGTTGTTGCAGGTGACGCAGAGAGGCGGAGTGAGGCTGATTCACCTTTGAACTCCATCTGTCTCCACTGACAGCTGGACGGAGACGGCGAGGAGTGCCGTTTGCTCAGGAATGAACTGGTCAAACTGCATGTGAGCACCTGAACTTGAGGAGGAGCTGATCAGAAGAGGAAGCAGGAAAAACCTCCTGGAATCTGTGTGTGTGTCGCTTTTTAAAGGCTCGGACCTTCCAGAAGTTTCCAAAAATAACAAATATGTCAGGCTGAACAGGAAGCAGACGAAGAATTCATGCTATCAGTCTGGTCTCATCACACCTCTGAACCTTCTTTTTTAGAAGCTTTTCTGCAGGAAACAACAAACCCACAAAGCTGACATACTCCATGATAAGTCAGATTTCTCCTCTGAACGTGAAAGTAGAGAAATATTACCAGTTAAATGTTCCTTCCCCTGACTGCTGTTCATTCACCTTCACAGTTGCAGTGATTTCCCACCAGGCTACTTCATATATATTAAAATATACCCACGTGTTGAGTCAGCTGTAACACCTGCTGTGAAGACTAGAAAACCAGCAATGTTTCAACAATCAGCTGAAACTGGAGGGGAAACAGTTGAACCCCACCTTACAGGTGTATTTACAGCCTCTGAATGATCTGCATGTCTCTAATGAAACCAGCTGGCTCCAGCAGACATGGTTCAGGTGTGAAGGGGATGAAAACGGCATAAAACATGAATATGTGCGTAGAAGTGAGGCCATGTTAGGTAGAGTAGAGAACTCAGAGTAGTTGTGTTTATTTACACACATTTACACACTTCACTTGGGGCTGAGGGGAGTTCAGGACATTTTTTCTCCAGATACACACTTGACATTTACACATGAAGGCAAACTGGATCCACCTGTTCCAGACTGCAAACAGGTGGACTGCAGGTATATATGCAGGTATGCAGAAATGCACCAGGAAACTGCTCCTCCTTCACAAATAAATCAAGCTTTCAAACCTCCACACAGTCCTGCTAATGTTGGCTCCTCAGTGGGGTCAGTTCACTGTCGGTTTGAGTCTCTTCAGAAGGTGTGATGACAATCAAAGGACTGTTGAGGGTCACCTGACCTGACCTGACCTCATTAGGATGAAAAATAGCCGGCAAGACCATAACAGAGTTTGGAATGTAGCTTCTAGTGGCCATTGGAGGAACTGCAGCTGAAGAAACTTCAGAAATCAGCTCTGGAAAAAATTTAAAAGCCACTACAAAATTAACAGTTTCTCTGATTTTCCCATTTATGTGTTTGAGTAAAAAAAAATCTCTCTCTCTATATATATATATAATTATTCTATAAACTACTGACAACATTTCTCCCAAATGTTGTCATTTAGATCATTTATTTGCAGAAAATGACAAAAGGTCAAAATAACAAAGAAGATGCAGCGTTTTCAGACCTCAAATACTGCAAAGAAAACGAGTTCATGGTCACTTTTAAACAAAACAACACAAATGTTTAAACTTCTGAAGATTCAGGACTCAGTATTTGGTGGAATAACGCTGGTTTTCAGTCTCAGCTGTCTTGGCGGGCTCTCCAGTCTTTCACGTTGCTGTTGGGTGACTTCATGCCCCTCCTGCTGCAAAGACTCAAGCAGCTCAGCTTTGTTTCATGGCTTGTGACCATCCATCTTCCTCTTGGTCACACTCCAGAGGTTTTCAGCGGGGTTCAGGTCTGGGGGATTGGGCTGGCCATGACAGGGTCTTGATCTGGTGGTCCCTTATCCACACCTTGATTGACGTGGCTGTGTGGCATGGAGCCACATGGAGCACCATCCTGCTGGAACAACCGATCCTCAGAGTTGGGGAACGTTGTCAGAACAGAGGGAAGCAAGTTTTCTTCCAGGAAAACCTCGTACGTGGCTTGATTCATGCGTCCCTCGCAAAGACGAATCTGCCTGATTCCAGCCTTGCTGAAGCAGATCATCACCGATCCTCCACCAGATTTCTCAGTGGGTGTGAGACACCGTGGCTTTGAGGCCTGTCCAGGTCTCTGCTAACCATCAGACGACCAGAAAACTGGGCTCCTCCTCAAAGATGACCCGACTCCAGTCCTCTGTGGTCCAATCCTGACGGTCTTCTTCGCTTCTCATTGATGAAGGGCTTTTCTCTAGCTTTACATGACTTGAGTCCTGCCCCATGGAGCCTGTTTTGAACCGTTCTCTCCGTGCTCCTAACCCCACCTGCCATTGGCCAATCTTTTTGTAGGTCACCTGATGTCATCCTACGGCTGCTGAGTGACATTTGAATGAGCTGACGGTCGTCCCGGTCAGTGGAGAGTCGTCTTCGCCCTCTGCCGGTCTGCATCTTGTGGTCCCAAATGTCTGCCTCTTGACCTTGTTCTTATGAAGCGAAGTCTTAGAAATCATCAGGATGGAAGCAGCCTGACGCTCACTGTGTCCCTCTGCCAGTGAAGCCAGAATTTAACTCTCCTTTTCTCACTCAGAACATTTCTTTTCATCTCTTTTGGCTTATGATCAATCGTTATTTTATGAGTCCAATTACGTTTGAGGCTCTTCTTCAGCTGGTCCTACTGGAAGAGGATACTGATGACCACAGCGGTGGTTTTTATAATTTTCCTTGTTAAATAAGATTTGGTTCAGGCGATCACCTGATCAGAAGAAGAATGAGGTGTGCACGTGTAGGAATTCAGCACACACGTAGAGATGCTGATTTCAGAAACATTCGCAGTGGTTTCTTCTTTTTTTCCAGAGCTGAATATTCAAATACCGACCAAACTCTAGAATGCGGTCTGACCACTTCAAAGTGGATTAATGACACATTCTTCATCAGCGCTGCGGTCACTCATCCTCCTGACGGGAACGAAACCAAAGAACGCGCTTTGACGTGTGACAGAAATGCAGTTGTGCTGAAAAGGCAGCTGCATTTTTCTTGCTGAGAAACTGTCAACACGCTTCTCAAGAATGTAAAACTCGAATTATTTTAAAAGGGGAGTGAGCAGCAGTAATTCCTTCTTCCTTCTGTATAGTGAAAGTGTCACGGTCCGAATGTTATAGTAATTATTATCTGTGAGCGTTCATGTGTGCCAACAGGAGTGGCAGTCAGACAAACAGGTTCATCCAGGAAGGAAAACGTATCACTGATCACACGGACGAATGGAAAGTGTTCGCCTGTCAATAAAAGCTCCAGAGCAACATTTCTGACAATTATGAGAAACTAAACTTGATCGATTAGTTCATCCAGTTATCACAACAAACAGCCTTTCAAACACAGACCTGTGATCTGTGAGGAAGATGTGTGTTTGAATGCTGCTCATCTGAAACTCAGCAGAAACCTTCTGTGCAGCAGATACAGCTAAAGTCAACGAGAACCACAAAAAGTCAACGAGAACCACAAAAAGTTAACGAGAACCACAAAAAGTCAACAAGAACCGCTTTTATTAAAACCAGCACAGGCACAATACAAAAAAACTCATACATAATAAATACACAGCAGACTTCTGTCTCAACAAAACATCTTAAATACATCTGCACACACACGAGGCCTCATTTACAAAAGTGCATCCTAATCTGAAGATCCTAATAAGAAGATGCTAATCTGAAGATGCTAATCTGAAGATCCTAATCTGAAGATGCTAATCTGAAGATCCTAATCTGAAGATGCTAATCTGAGTGATGTGGGCAGATGAAACTGGTTCAGCTCGTTCATCAAAATGTTACTGAAGGTTAAAAAGAAGAATTTCAGTGAGCCGAGATTCAAGTAAAGCAAAGCGGTTCAGAACGTCAGCGGGAGGCGACGACGTGACGTCAAAAGCCACGAAGGGAAGTCACGTCGGTGAAGATGCAACATTTAGCTGATTAACGGAGAAAAATGAATGTTGCTGTGGTCATCAAAGATCACAGGTTAGCCAGTCTGAAGCACTGACTGTCAGAATGAAGGAATCCATTATTATCATCATTATTATCATCATTATGATACCATTATTATTATTATTAAGATTATTATTATTATTATTTAAAGCAACACTGCTGCTTCCAGGATCTCAAATCTAAGAATTAGCTGATTTTGCTCACACGTTTTGAACTTGAACTGACATTTAATGACGTCACTTTGGGTTTTAGGAAACTGTGATGGGTCTTTTATCACATCCTCCTGATGCTTATTGACTGAACGATCGATCGGCTAATGAAGAAAATAATCTGCAGGTTTGTTGACGATGAAAATAATCGTTAGCTGTCGCCTGACACGTTACTCGTTCACACTCGGAGGACGTCCGCCTGCACCGCGGCGGCTGAAAGGCCCTCGGGCTGTTTTCATACGAGGCTTCCAGTAATTATAATCACAGCATCTGTGCGAGCTGCCAAAACAGGTCAATAAAATCACGAAGACAAAATGCTGGAACGTAAATCGCTTTGACACGTGACGAGCTGCTGAGTCGACGGCAGAACTTCATGTCTACTTTGATTAAAGATAAAGAATACTTTCCCATCAAAGCACCTTGATGTGATCTACCTGTTCGAACTGCTGGAGTCTGAGATTTAATTCACACGGATTCTTTAAAAAACTGCGTCTTATCTCACACTAACTTGACACCTGAGCATGAAGCTACGCGGGAGTGGAACGGTCAAACCTGCTAAACCTCCAGTTGAAAACAAAGAAAAGGGCTCAAAGTGTCGAGTCATCCGTCATCGCCGCTGTCAGTCTGCAGGTCTGAGGGGAAACCTGAAGCGGCTCCGACGCTGACAGCCAAAGTTACTGCTCATCCATGTTTTCACTTCCTCTGCCAGCGGCCACAGAACATCTGATCGTTTCAACGACACGTTTTCGTTTGAATGTGGACAGACGGAGACACATTTGTCTCATTCGTGCAAGTTCATCAGAAAATAACGTCTATGAATTTGCCACGTCACGATTCCGCTTTTCTAAATGAGGCCTCGCTGAGCAGAAGAAAGGACAAGGACGAACTGACAGACAAACACAGAGAACAGGGACAGCCACATTTTTCCACAGCGTGAGGATCACAGTTAATGAGTTATATAAAAGGTGAAAGGTGAGGGCCGCGCCCAGCGAGGGCGGGCGCACGCACTGGTCTTTGTGCCGAGCCGGGAGGGGGGCAGTTTGTCTTCGGAGGACGATTTAGTAGGGACGGCCCCGCCGCTCCTGTCTGCGGTCACCCCTGCAAATAATGACACACAGATTACATCATCAGCATCTGACCAATGAGCAACGTCCACAGATGAACAGGTGCGTGTGTGTGTGTGTGTGTGTGTGTGTGTGTGTGTAAACAGTAAGGTTGTACACATATAATACACTGATGTCCAGAGTGAGACGAGACCTTCCAGAGACACTCAGGTCACAGCCCCCCCCGCCATGGAAGAAGCCTTCAAAAATACTCATTTTAGTGATCTGTCTGTCTGTCTGTGTCTCTGTCTGTCTGTCTGTCTGTCTCTGTCTGTGTCTCTGTCTGTCTGTCTGTCTCTCTGTCTGTGTCTCTGTCTGTCTGTCTCTGTCTCTCTGTCTGTCTCTCTGTCTGTCTGTTTGTGTCTGTCTGTCTGTCTCTGCCTCTGTCTGTCTCTGTCTGTCTGTCTCTGTGTCTCTCTGTCTGTCTGTCTGTGTCTCTGTCTGTCTGTCTCTCTCTGTCTGTCTGTCTCTGTGTCTCTCTGTCTGTCTCTCTCCACACCTCGATATGAGTACAGGTGCCTCTGAGTGTACGTACATAATGACATCACATGATATCCTGGCGTCCACTGTGAGTCCTGACAGCATCACGTTACTCCTACATAAACTGCACTTTGCTGACTGTGCTGCTGCGACTCTCACCAACATTCTTCTTCTTCCTCCTCTTCTTCTTCTTCTATTAGCTCCAGTTGGACAGCAGCTGTGGGTAAATGCTACAGCTGCACGTGGACTGCTGCTGCCTGTATTTTTGAGTTATTTGAGTTTATTTATCTGTTTTTATTTGTGTCGTTGTGCTGCTGTAACATGTGAATTTCTCCTCTGTGAGATCAACAAAGGATTATCTCCACTGATCCTCTAACTTGTAGCACAATTCCAGTTGATTAAAAGACGTATTTGTAGCATCGTCTCTGGTCTCCTGGCTGTGTGCAAAGCGATTCCATTGAAATAAACTGATTTGGCAGCAGATTTTGGACACTTTAAATGCTGGTGTGAGCGGCCTGAAGTTTAAACTAAGCTCAGGTTAGGATCAGATCTGTGTGTGAGCAGCAGGAACAGGACAAACAACACAAACTGTTTCATTCTACAGATGACACGTGCGCTTCGTTAACGCGTGCAGCCTGAGTTTCGAGCTCAGGTGCCAAAGAGTGCTGACTGTTGGAGCGTATCTGACCTCGCGTCCATCTTTCCGAGGCCGTATCCTCCCCGGTCGCCTCCTCGGCCGCCTCTGAAGCCCCCGCGGTCGCCGCCTCGGCCCCTGAAGCCGCCCCGCTCAAAGCCCCCTCTGCGCTCTCCTCCGTAACCTCCTGACGGCGACAAGCAGCACTGTGATCATTTGTAAACCGTGAAGAGACGCTGCAGACGACGCTGCTGTGCAGCAGCTCGCCGCTAATCGCTGACTGACAGCAGTTAAACACGCTCTAATGTGTTATTACAAGTTATGAGCTGCTGTTAGAGCAGTGAGTCATAAGAAACCTTTAATGACCTCTGTGAAGAAGTAAACATGGAGATAAGAGGGTAGAAAGCAGCAACGAAAACCCTCAAAACCTGGACAAATGTAAAAAATCACATATATAAATTAACTAATAATTATTAATAATTGACATGTGACATTTTGGACCATGATGAGTGTTATATAATACGGAGCCTCAGGTCTCACCTCTTTCCATTGGGGGCATCCCACCAGCATCATCGGGTTTCGGGGCTTTGCACTGGTTACACTCATTACGCCACGAGAAGTTCAGGTTTCCACAGTTGCTAAAGAGAAATTTCTATGATGATTCATATCCATCTCCAGTACTTGTGTTCAGTTGTATTATGGATGATAAACTCAGTGCAGTGATCAGATGAACAAACATTTAAAAAAGGTCAAATTTCATTAAAATCCTTGAACAAAAAAGACTTAAAAAATAAAATCATGTCATCCTATAAAACACGTTTCTATCCAGGAGTGATGAGTCCGGACTCACGGGTTTGAACACTTCCAGTCTCCGGCTCTCTGTTGGCCTCCTCCTCCTCCTCCGCCTCCTCCTCCACCGCCTCCGTTGCCTCCTGAGAAACCTCCACCTCGACCCCCTCCGAATCCACCTCGACCCATCGGCCCTGCAGAGCGAAGAACCGAAGCGCTCACATCTTCTGCGTCAGCGTCGAGTTCGGCTGGAAAATAATCTTTGTGATGATACGAAAGATTCAAACAGGATTAAAGTTCTCTCTCACCTCCTCGTCCCCGACCCCCCCTCATGCCACCTCGGCCTCCAAAGTCAGCTCTGCGGGTGGCAAAGGACACCTTGATGGGGTTTCCATTGAAGTCCTTTCCTGTTGAGGGAAGACGGGGGTGAAAGGTCACACGAAGTGAAGCCGAGGCAGGAAATAAACCGGATGAAGGTCAGACATAAGAACGAGCACCGAGTTTAACACGTGACCAGTCACAACAGAGTCCCACAGCGAGCGGCGAGCAGGGAGCGGCGAGCGGCGGAGGAAAAACTAAACACAGTGTTATTACGTTATCAAACACCAGAGGTCTAATCAAAGTTATAATCCACCTGCTCGTCTCCATGGTGACAACCTGCTCAGACACAAGTCAGGACGGTCCACGTCTGACATTCAAGAGCTATGAGTTCGCCGAAGCTCGACGAAGACGAGCAGCTCACCGTCAAACCAGTCGATGGCAGCCTTAGCTGAGGGGGGGTCGTCAAAGGAGACCGTGGCCTCCCCTTTCAGCTTCCCCGTCTCTCTGTCCGTGTACAGGTTGATCATGGGCAGGCCGGTCTTCTTGTTGACCTGAGGGGACGGACGGGAGGAGACGGGGACAATGCAGTGAGCGAAGCGGGTCACGTGATGGAGACACGTGATTTAGAGACACATTAAATAAACATCCAGCTGCAAAAACGTGTCACATGTGGGCAGAAGTTTGTGTCAGGAGGGACTGAGGTGAAAATCTGAATTCGATCAGATTCAAAGCACAAAGCAAACATGATCAATTCCACTGATTAATTAGACTCCTTATCAGTGATGGTTACACCTGAGCTTGTTAGCTTCTCCCCCCACCTGAATGAGTAATCAGTTCAACATCAGCATCAACATTAAATCAGAAAATTCTGATTTGAAATGTAAACTCAGAGCGAACTGATGGCAGGATGAAGGCTCCTTCATCATTGATGCCCCTGAAAGGCCACAGATCCCCTCCTGCAGTCTGCTACAAGCCCTGTGATCACAATACATCCAATAATAACGTAACACAAACGACTTGAATACAGGAGGAGACTGACGACACGTACGTGCGGCACCTGTGAGCTACCTTAATGATCCCGATCTGCTTGAAGAAGTCGGCCACTGACTCCACGGTGTAGTCGTCCCCCAGGCCTTGCACGAAGATGGTGTTATTGTCAGAGTTATCCTGGTCCTGCACTGTCGGGGGGGTAACAGGAAGAGGTGTTAAGAAAGCAACAAGAGGCTAACACTGGACATGTGACCTACAATAACTTCCTGGGATAAAACGGAGGCGGGGCATATTAATCCTTCTCATTCATTTGCTATTGAAGCAGAATTAATTCGTCTTTGGGGGCAGTGTAACACCTGATGAACGAAAGTCTAACATTTACTTGCATATTTACTGAAACAAAAGCTAAATGCTCCACTTTCTTCACCAGCAGATTTTTAAATCAAACCCATCAAAGCCCATCTGACATCACATGACCGGCTGGTGCACACAGAGTGCTGGGAATACTCACTGAAGCTGGGGCCTCCATGTCCCGGCTCTCTTGGTCCTTCAGAGGACAAACAACAGAAATGAGTTTGTGGAAACGAACATTTCATAACAACACATGAACACCTCACACGTGCTGTAAGTTCTTCATTTTCTCTCCGTTTGGAGCTTCTAGCCGCTCGTTATGTGCAGATGTGATCTACGGTGTTTACCAGGACATAAACCGCCTGCACACCAGCGTGCACGTCTCGCCCTGTCCTTTAACCTCGTCATTCTTTCATCGCAGCATTTGCAGGCAGAGGACAGTCAGCAACCGCAAACTCTTCAAGTCCCACAAACGAGTGTACGAAACCAGACTGCCCACATTGTTGAGAAGCTGCCTTTCAGCAGGTTTTGGCACCAGAATAACATCGTCCGCCTTGTCACGGAGCACCGTTTCATTGATTTGGTTGTTTATTGATCCAACCAGTGAACGCAGGCGTGTACCGTTCTATGACACTTCATGCAGAGCAGGTGGGACTCTTGAATCTGACGTTCAAACCGTCCACAGGTCAATGCATTTGTGTTGATGCATTCTTGACACGCCAACATTACCGACTCTTCACCGAGTCCGACTCGGTGCAACACAATCCCTTTGAGAGAAGGCGCTCCTTCACCTGACAGAGCAGCTCGTGTCATTGGTTCATTCCTTTGTCTACTTTCGTTTCCACGCCGTTCAACAAAGGATTGTTGGAAACTGGCCAACGTACATTTGGAAATAAGAGTCACGCACGCTTTACGTTTTCAGAGGGGGGCTCAGACACCTCTGACTTCACCTTTTGGACTGAATTCTGTGTCGTTTGCAGCTCGAGTTCCCAAAGTTTCTTGACTGGATAAAAACAAACTTGTCATTGTCATCAGAAGCCAAAGCCAAACTCATCAACGCGGCATTTGAACCACTTGGCTCATAAATCTGGCGAGATGTGACCGTGAGACCAGGTGAACCGTTTTTCACGGACACAGAGATTCCAAACTGATGATTCCTCTTTCCACTGGAGAATTTCCCTCAGTGAACTGGTCAGACAGCCCGCAGGAACATGACTCATCACTGCTGTGAGGGTGTGTCACCTTTTCTACATCACGGCCATGTTTCCACGGCTGATCTGTGATCTGTACGCTGACGACAGGTGACTTAGCTGAACGTCCTCAGATTTCAAGTCTGTCACTTCAGACGGAGTAACCGGCAAATTAATTTCATGTACAACAACCGTACCTGACGTTAATATAGAGATAAAGATACCCTAAATATTTTCTTAGAAATATAAATTAATTTTTACAATGTCAGAAATTGTATTATTGTATTTTTTTCTGTCAACAGTATTTAAAGTATTTTTCATTATTATGGCATCTTCTCCCAGAATCTGAACTACGGCTTTGCATCGACCTGCTCAAAGAACTAAAAAAATAAACATGAAATAAATCGCTGTCGGTTCTTTTTATGCTTTGTGAGGTTAAATATGCTCTTCATATATGTCCATCACAATCTGAGCACAGCGGGCAGGAAGTCAGTGGTGGAACTATTAGACGTCTTAACAGTACAGGAGGTGTTTGCTGTTGGCCCCCGGCCCACCGCTAACGTTCAGGTGTTTCACTCTCACCTGCGTCACGTCCTTATTTCTGTGTTCTGTTGTAGCTTTTTATGGTTGGGTGTTTTTGGGTGTTTTTGGATGTTTATGTTATTATTTCAGGTAAGTTCACCTCAAATAACGAGTCTCTCTGCAGCTCCTAAAGTCTGGTAACATATCATTAAATATTTATAGCAGTAATTATAACTACTACATAATTATATATATATTATTTATGAATAACTAACACAGTAAATCATATAGATATTACATAAACATAAGTAGAACATACAAAATACACTGCTTTTGGCAGAAATTGTGCTTTTGATGGTGAAACACATGAAGTATTGTTGAGTCACTGATGCACCTCAATCAGCTCTGCTGGATTATCATTAAAACAAACGAACTAACAAAGCAGCACAAACCTTCAGTCCAAACACAAACCTTCTGACAGGAGACCTTTAACATACAATAATACTAATTAAACCAAATGTGTGGATCAATTAGTGGCCAACATCCTTGGCAATAGAGGGACGGCTGTGATCACACCTCGATACCAGCTGGGACTCCCACATGGTTGAGAAACCGCTCACTGTCCGTTCACAGTACAGGATCAAGTTACTGGTGCTTGATAAAAGTCAACAGTTGTGCAATCAAACCAGTTTTTAAGATTCAACTCATCTCTGAACATCTTTCCACAGGTTTCACAGCCGTGCTGTTGGGGAGCAACGTTGCCACTTTTTACACTTTAAAAAGATAAATATGAAATCATCCATTCCTGTGTGACACACACCCTCCATCATGTTTGCGAACGTCTTGAACATGATGTCATACCATACTTTTCATATCTCATTTCTTTTGGTGATTTTGACACGCTAACCCATCAATCACTGCAAGTTTACGACTCGTAAAGACCAGACTAAATCTTTGAACACCCACTCCTCAAAGCCCAACGCCGTCAAATTCCAAAGATGGAAGATTGAGCAGCGGAAGAACGACATGGAACACCATAATGTACCGTTTGACTCCCCCTGCGGACATTTTCAATCACTGCATGAGAGAACACTTGCAGTACCTGAAATGATCATCCACTCAGTTAACACCTGAGCACACGGGGGTTCTTACCTGTATGGCCACATTATGGAAAACCTTATTGGTCTACATTTGTGTCGCAGACTGTAATGTTGAAATAACGCGACAGTCTTAGGAATAAGTTTGACCTTCCCTGTAATGTTCATGTTTTTCCAACAATACGCAACACGTAATCATGTTTTTCTTGTTTTTTCCTGTTTAAACTCCTCTGTAACAGTCAGTCAGTAGCAGAAACAGATTTTTACTTGGTTATTTCAGAAACTCTTTAGCCACTTCATGCTGTACGTTTACTGAAGCCTGAATCCTTTTAGCTTTGACTCATAAAACCAAAACCTTTTTGCTCAAGTGTTTTTCACTTACCACCAAACTTATTGAATCCTCCACGATCGCCCATTCTGATGAGGAGGAGGAGAGAAACGACACGCATTGAAGGCTGGTGCTGACAGCGATTTCTCTCAATGGGCTGTGGGTAACCTTCACTCTCACAGTCTCTCAGTTAAACCCACCCCTCGTCCTTTGGCACTTGTCCTACTGAACCTCGACTCAATCTTGTTCAGAGTCTCTTGAATATACCTTGAGGACAAGAGGCCGGTTTAAAGACCTTGTCAGTAAATGTTCACAAGCAGCTGAAATTTGATGTTTTTACCTTTAAGTTCTATCAAGTCTTTAAGTGACTTGTATGCACCCATTTTATTTCCTCACATAACTTGATTTTGTGTCAATTAACCAACCCAAACACTGGTGTCTTTGATGGATGTTGGGTATTTTCAGGTCTCAGACAACCTCTACTCTTTACACAAATTGCAGCGAATCCATAAACAAGTATTTTCAATCATTCTTTCCTTTATGAACTGTCTGTAGACTCCCCCGATTGTGCAATAGCCCAAATGATGGCTTAAGAGCAGAAAGGCAGCCTGGAGAGAAGGTAAAAGCCTAGGAGAAGATTCAAAGATTGATTAAAGCAGAGTATGACACAGTGATCCTGTAAGGGCTGGTTGGGGGGGTGGTGGTAACAGGTGAGAAAGGCAGGTGATGGTGATGTACTGTGGCGTGTTAGTGTGCGGGCAGAGTCCACGTCACCTTGCTTGCCAGTATTTGCAGACTTGTGAGGAGGAAAAACCACCATGTTGGCTTTAATTTTAGAGGCTAGCTGAATGTTTTACACAACGTCTACTTCAGAGTTCAACCTCTGCCTTCAGTTTACTCTTCAAACAGTTTCATTTGTGCCTTAGTATTAAAAAACGGAGGCGTGGCAGGACAGTAGCACCAGTCGCTTGTTTAAATCACACTTATGTTCCTCCGTTCTCAAATCTTAAACCAAGATCGCTCAAAAACCACTGAAGTCTTTAATACTTAAGATGAAACTGTATCATCATTTAACAAAGCGTTTGTTGAACAACGCGGGAGGATATCGGTGTCGTCTTTAAGGACACCGTGATGATGCATTGAGGACTGAGTTCCAAATATCGTAATGGGGGGGGGGGGGGGCGGAGATTCAAATATAGTCCATAATGGATGAAAGAACATACGATGAAATGACAAACTTTGTCTGTGGCTTCAGCACCAACATCACGAGCCGACAACACAGTGCATGAGATATTACTTACCGGTTCATAGCTCTGCTCGTTCAGTGACGGTTATCTCGATGTAAAATCTTGTTTCCTGAACGATTTATTTTCGCTCTAAAGTTCGTTGAAGTCAGTCTGTTTAGGTTTGATCGTTCTGGTCAAATTAATCCACTGTGTTACAATCAAGCCTCGGGTGTTGCATTTCTGAGCTGAACACAAACAGCCACCACAAATTCATCTGCAACCTGCGTTTGATGCTACGTGATCAGCTTTCAACGAGCTCTCTCTTAGCTAAAAGGTGCAGATTTGGAAAATAGATCGATGTAGTATTGCAGCATCGCTGCTGTTTATAACCTGGACTTCACGCAGTGCTGAGTTTGAGTGCGGTCATATCATCATTTCTGTAATAATGATGGAAAAAAGTTTGGGACCAGAAACTTTGTCCTTTTAAAATCAATTTGTTCGAGCACAAGAACACCGAGCTCAGTTCAGCTGCTTTGGTCTGCTGCGCACAAGGTTTTTTTTATAAAAAAAGGCAGGAGGAACGCTAACAGGACAAAGAGTTTATATGATGAACTGTAACACAGACTTACTACAGAGGCACAGTAACTGCAGCAGCACCACAAAGCACCATGAAATACCACCATCGTACGGTTGTACGATGCATTTAAGTTCAAGTAGGATTTGTCAGTTGTCTCTTTTTGTAAGAGTTTTACAATGAGTCTGATCTGTTGCAGATGTTTGCTATTAAAAGCTTCATGTTTGTGCTGTTAATGTTTCACCATAAACAGGTTTACCACATGTGTTTTATACATTTTGGCTTTCTGTTGTACAACCTCCATTCCACTAAAGTTGGGACGTTTTGCAAAACATGAATGAAAACAGAGCGCAGTGGTTTGCAAATCCTTCTCGACAGACGGCACATTCAACTGAATACAGTACAAAAAAACTCTGCATGAGAGGGGCTGAAAACCTCACTGAGTGCCTGTGACCTTCGACCCCTCAGGCAGCATTAAGTTAAAAATGATAGGAGTGTATGAAGGATATTTCTACATGGATTCAGGAACGCTTCAGAAAACCTTTGTCAGTAAATACAGCTCATGTCTGCATCTACAAATGAAGGTTAAGACTCAACATATGATATCAACAACATCCAGAAACGACTTCACTGGACCTGAGCTCGTCTGAGGTCGACTGATGCAAAGTGAAAGAGTGAGCTGTGGTCTGACGAGTCCACGTTTCAGACTGTTTGTGGAAATCATGGACATCGTGTCCTCCAGGATAAAGAGGAAAAGGACCATCCAGATGGTTTCAGAACAAAGTTCAACAGTCAGCATCTGTGATAGAGGTGTGCTAGTGCTCATCTGGTCTGTGAGGTCCATACAGGTTCATACGGTGTCTAATTCAGAATGAGTGTTTATTCACAAAAACAGTTTGTACAATAAATATCTTTTCTTTGTACAGTATTCAATTGAATAAATCCAAAAAAGATTTCCAAATAAATGCGTTCTGTTTCTTTGTCTCATGTTTTACAGAGTGTCCCAACCTTTTTAGAAGCAGGTTTGTTTGTAAAGGATGAACGAAACAGGAGCAGATGGAAGTGAACTGGATCAGCCAGTTCAGCGCTAAAAGGCCAGAACTGAACAGAACGACTGCTGGACTCGACGCAGTGATTTATGCTGGTTTATGTTGGAGCACTTTCATTCAAGGGTCTATTTTTAACCCCTCATATTAGTGCCCTCCTGCTTTTGGTGGTGATGATAACAGTGTTGGAGGAGATGGTTTCTGACACGAGGACCTTAACTTAACGAGCCCAACGCAGCAGACTCCAAACCCCTCTGTGACATGATGTCAACGCTGACCTTTACCCAGTTTACAAGCCCTATTCGTCATCTGAACTCTACCCTCATGTGGTGCTTGGACCCAGGCAACCATGTTTAAACATATGCAGTTTCCTCTTATGAGCTTTTTAAGCTTTCTGATCAAACATCAGAGATGAAAACTTCAAGGTGTTTTTATCAAGTGTTGCATCCAGTTGGCTGGGCAATGATTTAAATGCATCACTTTCAGTGATAAATGCATAACAGGGGGGCCCAGTTCAGTGCACGAACATCAATTTAAGTTTTCTGCATCATATCATTACACTGTTTATATCTGATAGGAAAAATATTAATATTGTGATCTTGATTTCTAACATATCGCCCAGCCACAGCATCCAGGCAGTGATGGATTTGTGTCAACACTAAAGGTGCACTAACGGATTTATCATTAAACACTTTGTGTTTCAATAAGCATGTACCGTATTTTCCGCACTATAAGGTGCACCGGATTATAAGGTGCACCTTCAATGAATGGCCTATTTTAAAACTTTTTTCATATATTGGGCGCACCGCATTATAAGGCGCATAGAAAAAAACTAGGTTCAGGAGCAGAAAATCACAATAACCACGTTTGATTAATATTTTATTTGCCTATTATTTAGCATATATTCATATTTGTTCATTGTTCAGTGAAATAGTCCTTTTATTATTCATATTGACAGCTGACTGCACGCGCCAGTAAAAGGATGACGGCACGCAGAGAGTGGAATACCGCTGTTACTTCGGCCACGCCCCCTGACTACGATAGCCATAATTAACCAATATTGATCCATATAAAAGGCGCATCGGATTATAAGGCGCACTGTTGGTTTTTGAGAAAATTAAAGGCTTTTAGGTGCGCCTTATAGTGCGGAAAATATGGTAATTAAATAACTAACATAGCAGAAATCCTTAATAATCCATAATAAAAACACATTTAGAAGCAGCTTATTGATGACAGTAGCAGCTTTTAACAAGAAGAAATATCTGGATCAACATAAGTGATTCTGACTCTGGTATTATTTGGTAATGGATCACACCTAATTTTATGTTGTTGCCCACTCGCACATGCCCAGAGATGTGGCACGGGACTTAAACTCTGTATGTCCTCAGTTCAATTTGAGGAGGTCATTGAAAACACAGATGAACTTTTAATTTGTTTGTATGTGTTCACCTAAGAAAGGTGTGTGTTTGGCATACAGCACTAAAAACGAAGGAGATTAATGCAGACAGAAAACTTATCAACTGCTTTTGGCAATTTAAGAATCACTAAGATTCATTTTCCACAGAAGAAAGAGGGAGGGGATATTCTAGCACATCATGACGCACCTCTCAGGTACTTTAGCTTGTAGCTAAATGTGGAACAGCGCTCTCGCTCTTCTCACAGTTCCACATGTAACCAAAGGTGAGGAAACACTTACATGCATCACTGTAGTCAGATTCAGTGCGTTCGACGACATGGACACTGGATGATTCTTAAACACTCACCCCATGCCTCCTCTTCCTCTTGGTCCACCTCGGCCACCTCTGTCAAAACCGCGATCGTATCCGCCACCGCCGCGACCTCCAAATCCACCGCCCCGGCCTCTGCCGCCACGGCCGTCCTGACCGTAACCTCCGTCGGGACCGCCGTACCCTCCGCCCCCTCCTCCGCTCATCGGTGGGCTTTCGTCTCCGTATCCTGAGAGAGAGTCAGAGATTGGCCGTCACTGACAAACACTCTGAAAGGCAGCACTGAATTATAAAAACAAAAACCATGTTCCTGCTTTGTCGGATTTATTTCCTTTAACTCACTCTAGAAAACTGCGTGGCTGTGAAACCGTAAACCACAGACGTCACTGTGAGCAGTTTTCTTTGGAACAATTCTTCTACCAAAGATACGGTCCCCATCAAAGCTGTCAGGGGGGGTCTGTGGATCATCCTGAGCTGTAAAACTTGCCTTATGGCCTTTTTAACTCTGTCCCCTGTTCAATGTTAAACTTCTTTTCACTTCACACACAACCTTTACATAAAAAGCTAACAGAAACACCACAGGTACCTCCAGTTTGACCATACTGGCCCTGCTGGCTATAGCTCTGTGGAGGGGGGGAGTTGTAGCTCGGAGGCTGGTTGTAGTGGCCTCCACCGTGTTGGGATGGTTGCTGGTGGTTCCCGCTGCCCCCATAGCCGCCACTCTGACCTCCACCGCTGCCGTAACCACCTCCACCCTGTCCGCCGCTCTGTGGTTGGTTGTAGCCAGAAACCTGTGAGCTGCCTTCGTAGCTGTTAAAGGTGGAAAGAGAGACGTATTAAAAATCACTCCACTAAGGCTATCACACCTTTCTGGAGGACAAACCTAAACCAGAAGTTCCCAAACTTTTGTGACTCCATCAACAATGACGGTTCATAGAGTCGCTACAACAACCAGTAAAACATCACGGCACATCTCACAGGAGACGCTCACAACGCACACATTATAAATGCAGTCAATGTAAAGGTCTTCTAGTATTTATGTGGTGAAAACTTGTCAAATATGAACACTTTGTGGGACCTCTGGCTTGTCTTTATTGAGCTCACTGCCTTCTGAAGACAAAGTAAGGACAACAAATCGTAGTAGAGACACAAACATAACCAAAAACATGAGCAGGTAACTAACATGTACATACAAGCAGGTGAAAAAAACAGATGCATGTAAACAGACTGTGTGTTTAAGAACAACGATCTGTCAACATAAATAAAACTCCTCTCTCTAATAATCAGGGCTCTACTAAAACCAGGTATATTTAATCAGTATTATCAGTATTTCATCACCCATACTCCCCCCTGAATCTCTGCTCCTGTCCACATGAGGTCTCAGTTAATTAAAAACAGAAGCAGAAGCTGATGGTGTCTCACCCTGAAGACGATGAAGAAGGAGGCTGGTGCTGGCTGTACCCAGAGAAGGATGACTGCTGGCTGTAGCTCATGTTGGGGGGCTGGTTGCTGTTGTTGTAGCCTCCAGAGCTATAAGACTGACTGGAATGATTATAACCACCACCACCACCACCACCACCACCCTGGTTAGAAGATGCAGAACCGTATCCTCCTGGGAGGAGAGAGCAGGTCGGACATATTATAAGACTCTAATTATACACCAGTGTGTGACTGGAAAACTGTGGTTTTGTACAGTCACTGTGTCTTCCTCTACCTGACTGGGGCTGACCATAGCTGCCATATCCTCCCTGGTTGTAGGAGCCGGGGCTGCTGTCGGAGCTCTGGTTGTAGCCTCCGTAGCCCTGCTGGCTGTAACTCTGGCCAGAAGACTGACCATAGCCCTGGTGAGCCCCGCCACCTCCACCTCCACCTCCACCATAGGACCCATAACTGTAAGAAGTTTCAAAAACACACACACACACACACACACACACACACACACACACACACACACACCAAACATGAACACACAACTTACAAATGCTATGCTTGAGAATAAGCACTTTTTCATACTTTTCTCGCCTTAACCTTTCATATGAGAGACAGGCCCCCCATATTTAGGACCTGCTTCTCATGTCCTCAAATATGAGAAATGACAAGTTCTCATGTGAATTTGTCAGTGAGATGCTGTAGGTTTGTATTCTAGGTGTTTGTATGAAAACCAACCAGCCAATCTGCTAATCCAGAGACCCCCATGCAAAGTCCTGAGCCCTGGGTTAGGAAACTGTATCTGATAGTTTGAGTCTTACATTACTTACCCCTGGGAAGATGCTTGAGAATAATCTAGGGAATAAACAAAATGGAGTGTTAAAAGTACATCTATAATATAATTTACACTGGAATCACCCACAAAATATAAGCACATTTTAATAATAGTAAAAAGAAACTGAATCAGTGGGATGTGGGTTTCTGTTTGCCAAAAAGTATCCTGCACCCATAAAACACATTACGGGGCTTTCATTAAAGGCTTATTCAGTACAGCTGCTAATTTGTTTAATTGTCTGAGTTTTGACTCTTTTCTAGTTAATTCTAGTGGGGCTATACTGAAGAAGATTGTTGTATATTTATAATTTATAATCAGGTGTACACTTTAAGTTAACAGGTGTATCACCAGATCAGCACAGTACACCCAGTACAACAAACTAGACAATACCACTGCACACAGTGACAGTCAGAGAAAACAGCTGACATCCACCAGCTGTTCAGGACTGAAGGTCATCTGAAGATCTACAGTTAGGGTTCTGGGTTGGGTCTGTCCTTTGTACATGCCTCCAGGTAGCCTGGACTGCCTTAAGCAGAATGGACAGGGGCCTCACTCTGGTATCTATCTGGGGCCGCCCCTGCTGACACAGTCCTCATCATGTCCCCATCATCGAAACCAAACTGTGCTCCACCCGCAGTCTGCGCACTGAGAGGCGGGGCCGCCACCTGAAACTGGGTCAGAAGCACGAGCGACCTAGCTAAGTGATGGCACGGAGCCCGTTAAGCTACATGCTAACTGAGTGCACCGCTATCAAGCGCGATGGTAACAGCACACAAGCTAACCGGCAGCCTTTCCTCCGGTCGGACAAGGGTCGCAATGAGGTCCTTCTGGAACATTTTGTCAACCAAGTCGCAAATTTAAAAGGAGCAGAACGTCCCACCTTGAAGCTGCAATGTTAATTTTAACAGATATGATAAGCAGCTAGTTACTAACTACCATTAATCAACCTCAACGTCTACTGCTGTTAGCTGTTAGCGTCTTGTCACTCGCTTGTCGCCGGTAACGCTACATGTTGATGAGATGCTTCCTAATATTAGCTAGCTAGCCTGATAACCTTCACTGTAATTCAAGCACTGAGGGGAAGTTCGCTGCTTTTCTTACCGTTAGACGCCATTTCGACGACCGACAAACAGCCTTTACCCTCTAATAAAATCTATCAAACAGCGTGCTGATTATAGACTGAGCGAACCGAGGAGGAGGAGGGTGACCAAGATGAAGATGAATGCACAACACCGGTGTCGGTCTCAGTCCACTCCTGCAGTTCCTCGTGCGACCGCAGGGGGGTGTACTCAAAATTATTATTATTATTATTATTATTATTATTATTATTATTATTATTGTTGTTGTTGTTGTTGTTGTTGTTGTATTTGTATACCCTTATTAATTTAATTAAATTTTCAACTACTACAACTTGGCAAGGCAAATGTATTTATATGGCACAGTTCAGACACAAGCCAGGTTCAAAGTGTTTTTTTTAACTCTAAAGATTCTTGATATTAAGATCAAATTAAAAACAAAATAAAAGAGATAAACAACATTTGGCTTTACTTTTTCTGTTTTTGGAACTAATTTTGAATGCTTTATACGATGTTTTATCATTCATCATTCATTCTTATTTTATAATCTGAAGATATGACTTTTATGAAAAATCTTAATGTGAAAGTGACATAGTAAACCTAAAATACAATATTTTCCTCTGAATACGGTGAATCTGTGGTAGACGAAGTTGGTTGTAGATACCTGAAAGCATTTTGCCTCCCATCCAAGGTTGACGTGAGTTTTCTCTTTTCCGTTTAAGCACAGAACACTTCAAACACTTCAGAAGTAAACTTGTACCCGTTTATGATTTTCATGTTTAAAATATACACAGCAACACTCTTGTTTTCTTGTAACCATGACAACAAAGTGTCCACAGAAGCAGCCTGGCTTATCTAAGGTAAGTAACAACAGAGCGGATGATGAAAGTATTGTCATTGATTTACCTCATTTCTTCACGTGGGTTTAAACTAATCCCTGTGATTTCTACTGATTATAGACTACATTTAATCTGATGAGGTTAAAGAGATCTGCACCTTTGTGGTTAACGTCAGATTTAGACTTTCTGTCACAGCTTACAGTGTTATTGTCAAAAATGACCAAAAGACAAACAGTATACTTTCTTTCAAAAGTACAAAAACTAGAAATATAATGAGAATAATGACACATACTGTGTTCATTTTCAAGAGCAGTAACAATAACAATAGACTGAGCAATACAAGTTTCAACAATCTGTCAGACAAAAAAACAGATGGACAGTTTGGACCAGTAATGAAGTCTAGCAGAATATTAGCGATCTGTAACTTGACTGTTGAGCTCTCCACTTGTAAAATATTCGTCTAAGCAGTTTATGCACACATTTCTGTCTCTCTTTGAGCTTCAAGCAGGAGCTGTGCAACCATTCTCTGTATTTTCTGGTTCTTCTACAGTTGACATGAGCAGTCTGATGGACGGTGAACAGACGTTGGCCCACTGTGGCGGGCATTGTCAGAGTAAAGCAAAGAAATCCAGGCCGAGACATCTGCATCAGAGCACCCTAAAGCTGGGAGACGCTGCACCCTGCTACACCACCACCCACAACCAGGTCGGCCCACTGTCAATAACTGATTCAGAAGAATCACTTTGAGGATTGGACTCAGTCTGCAGTGGCATCTTCACTTTGTTTCTTCTTGTTTGTCAGAGTTATTCTGGAAGATCAGCTGACGGACGTCCTCTCATCTTCCATCTGAGAGACCCCAGCTTCCCCTCCCAGCACCAGACCCGGCTGGACCTCGGTAACAACACCTCACCGCTGCAGAGTCGGCTGCAGTCACACGCTGAAGAGGTGCATGGACCCGAACACATCAGTGTTTGCAGAGCTCTAAATACAAAACCAATCTCTTTTTATGATTGTCTTCAAGATTTTGAAATCACATTTCTGATTATTTCTGATTCTGCGGTGCTTGTTTTCTGCATATGTAACGTATTGTTATTGGTGCCCATCTGAGCCAGGAGCCTGGAAAAGAGATTCATTTGTAGTATAAATGTTAAATAATTGCTTTAATGCTCAGTGCTGCAACCAGCTTCTGCAGACAGGCTCTGTGCGTAACCTGGTATGTTACAACTATTCAAGGTTTTTCTATATCTATATCTGGTGCACGAGGACACACAGACTGTGTGTGCGCACACCGCTGATGCCAGTGGTGTGGCACTATGCTACTGATCTGATGCAAGTTTGCACACAGTGTGTTTTGGTGAGTAAGACTGAATGTAAACACAACTTCTGTCTGTTTACAAGGAATCTCGTCAAAGCACCTTTAATTACTCTGAGATGATGTCATGTAGAATGAGATCAGCCTCCTGCATCACTCTCTCTGTTGATTGGATGTCGTTGTCAGAGTTATCTGGGATGTTATCTTTTGTTTATGTATTAACACCATTCAGTTCTGTCCTTCGCTTCATTCATCACAGTTGGTTTGTTTCGTAAATAAAATCCCTTTTTAAAGAAACAGACTTGTTGTGCCTTTGTCCCTCACACCCTTCTGTACCTCTGTCTCGCTCCAGAGAACCGACCTGAAGGTGGAAAACTGGGCTCTGTATCGCAGCGGCCAGGCTGTCAGAGAGTTCACCAACACGCAGCATTCATCTGAGTATCGGACCACCTACAGAACAGAGCATACACTCCCAGTAACTGGCAGCTCGCCACAGCTGGCTAGTGGCAGACCAACACAGTGGCACCAACACAACATACTGACAGGTAGTGTGAACACTGCATAGATTTGCATATCAAAATACAAGTTCAGTTGTTTTTGACTCGTAGCTTGTGTCAGCCTCGGCTAGTCTTATCAGAGGTTTAGCCACATTATTCATATTTTCGTCCACAACAATGCAGAGGCTATGACTGACTTGCGTTGGGACAGTTGTTCTGCTTGCACGACACCCAGGCTGAAGAGTGAGGTCACAGTTACACCTGACACTGCTGTGAACGTCACTCTGAAGGGGTCAAATTTCACCTAAACTTCTCAAACATGAGACTGATGTGTTACAATGAACATGATCATGTTATAATCAGTACATCTCCCACACTCTTCACATGTAATAAGACATATATTTATGGTAATGATATATGACGAAAACAATATGACCCATTCCAGCAAACAGCCTAAACAGCAATGAATATAATTTACATTCTTGTCAGTGGGGACAACATTTAAAACACTGCTGTCACTTTTGAGCGGTTTATTTTAGTAGAATTTGCAGGAAGTGCATGTATGACATTGGGGGGGTTGACAGTTGACCTGAATGTATGTAGAATCATGAGTGCGCACTGCCTCCAGTGGCCACAGTGCGGAACTGCAAGACGCCGTTTAAATTTGTATCAGGATAATAACTGGATGCTCCAAATAAATGAGCAGAGAGCAGAGCTCATGAGGATATTTCCTTTTGATTTCATTCACAGTTTATCATTTCATTTCCACAAAATGTGCTGTGTCACTCTTAAATCACACATGCTGTGACAGAGGATTACACATCACTGAACTGCTGGTCTGACATGGTGCTGGGTTGTTGGTCTTGTGGATTTGATTAGAATATGTATAATTAATGGTAATCCTCTGTCTGTTCAAAGTCATGGTGAAATGTTACTGTGCATGTTAATCATGTGCACCTCTGCAGGTGAACAGACACAGATGGCTGGTCCAGGGAAGCCCAGCGGACGGTCCAGAGACCCGCTGCTGAGGGCGGAGAGGCGCTGGGAGACAGACGGCTCAGCACTCACACTCTACCGACACACATTGCAGGAATCATACAGTGCACTGACTGACATGAACTGACTGCACAACACCGAGATATTAATGACATATATGAACCCGGCCCTGCCGTGACTCCTGTCAGGTTTGATGATGTTTTAAGAATAAAGTGGGGGAATTACTGCAAAGTGGCTCATTAGTAAAATTCCTTGATTGTTTGACAGTGTTTGATAATTCAGAGTTTACCTGCAGTGTGTGTGACAGGCCTGCAGGAGATCACAGTAAAGATTCAGAAAACGTCTTCCTCAAAGAAGTCGTTCTGAAAAGTGGGAACGGCCCTGAAGGGAACAATGTGGAGTCTCAGTCATGAAACATACGCAGCTGCAACAGAAGTTATAAAGCTGTTTTAAAGTCAGTCTGAGGGCGGGACAGAGACGCCACAGGACTGCTTCAACTGGTGTGCATGACTGGATCTGGTCTGTGGATTAGTAGTATGTATGTAGTATTTGTGTCGTACATTCTTTACAACATCAATCATTATTTACGGAGTAACGTGACAGGTTGAACCTGGACTGGTAGTTTTTTTTTGTGGTTGGTTTTAAGATTGTTTCATTTTATATGAAATGTTCTGTCTTTTTGCATCTTGGGACCAAAAACACTGTTGAAAATAGGTGTAACTTTAACATGTTGTCGTTTGACTGGTGTGTTATAGATCAATACAAATGTCAAATCAAAGAGTGAAAGGTCGCAGCTGAGCAGCCGAGCAGCGTCTGTATGGATGGACTTTTCTTCTTCTTGCTTGGAATGACAGACTATGAAGATGTTTTTGTCTATTAGCTGTTTCGTTGCTTTTACTAAAAGGTGAAAAGAGTATGAAGGAAATTGCTTCATTCCTCACTTTTGGCCCAGAGTGTCCGTTTGGTTCTTCAGTATCGGCACATTTTGAACAAGCAAGTGGAATTTATGATGCAAAGAAAAAGCAATAATCTCGTGTTTTACAGCGTGTCCAGAGGAACCTTTGTGCCAAAGACTCACATGAAATTTAAATTTGTGCATTTCCGCCATTTTCTGCCACCTGTCCTTCAGTTTAAGAGCGCGAGCAAAACAAAATGCAACACTGAAATATTTTCACCTTATAAAGCTGATGACTCCTACTGGAGTGAACACAAATCCAATGTTCACTCTTTGAGCTCCAGTTTGGTCTCTACCAGCCACAGGAAATATCTGGTGCTAAATGCTCCACTGTGTTCACCAGCTGGTCTCGGTGTCTCGTTTGCTGCAGGTAGTGTGAGTTTTCACTCTTTAATGGTGAACTGGCTGAATGTTTAATGAGCTCGGGCCTTTCCTCAAGACTATCTACATTTTTAGACCTTTGTCAGCTTCATGAAAGCCATGAAGGAATCAAACCAAGAAACAAATTAAATTCATTGAAATCAAACTTTATTCATGTTTGTAAAGATCTCCAGTAAAGACAAATAATGAAATGAGCTGAGAGACAGTGATCAGACCACAAACAATGAGACGGAGGAGGAAAGAACACATAAATAACAAGAACAGAGAAAAGGATGAGTAACAGGGACAGAGTGGGGGACAGGTCTATGTACACAGAGACACCCCACACCGGTAACACTGCGGGGCTTTACAGAAGAGCTAATAGACCACAGAGGCCGGCTAGCAGCAGTACAGCAGTAGGCTTGTATCTAGACACAGTTTCACTCCTGATGAGCTCTGCGTTAAATCCAGTTTTGTTTTCAGCACAATTTTTAAATACAACCAAAGCAGAATAAGCAAAAGTTTAAGGTCGGTACGATTCACACGACCTGTTCCTACGTGGAGAAAATAAGTCGTTACTATGAGGAGGTTAAAATGCTGCAGTAATGCTACAAAAACTGCTCAGTAGTCACTTTGTCCAAGTACAGGGAATGGCTTAAAAGCATTACTGACATCTTAAAATGAAGCACACTGAAACTAGGAAACAGAAGGAAGATTCAACTTTGTGTGTGTGTGTGTGTGTGTGTTGTTGATGTCAGTACTGTGTTTGAACGTGTGACAATCAGATGAACTTGTGGTCGGTGCATGCACGACAGATGACTTCAAAAGAAAAAAAAATTAAGTGGGTGATGAGGTGGAAATGTCACAGGGTGGGAGGGAGAAGTGAAACTTATCCAATGTGTGAACATAAAATAAACACGTGTCTTCCTCTGCGGCTGAGACCGAGGAAGCAGGAGGCTGCTCTTTAATTTTCTGCTCTCCTCTCGCTTTTCTTCATACGACTTCCTTCCACGTTCCAATCCGTGTCGTGGTTCGTCTTTCTGAGGCTCCCTCCACACGTCCGCCTACTCGTTCTTCTTCTCCTTCTGTTTGAGCAGTTTGTTGATCTCCCTCTTGGCCATGGATGCGTACTTGGTGATAACGCCGTGCTGGTTCAGGCCGGGCAGCAGCAGCAGGAAGCTCACTGCAGAGCAGACAGAACAGCTTAGAGTGAAGGAGCTTTAAATCATGTCGTCGAACCATGCGGCCTCCCTTTTTTTATTAGCAGGTAGCAGGTGTTAATCACGCACACAACACTGTTTTATTTGCAACATTAATGCCGTTTTCGGTAATTAAGTTTGTGTGAAATGCTGCTAAATATTAATAATGTTGACAGCGCGCTTTCATTAATTCTTGTCTCAAACTTTCGATCAAATATGCCAAAAGCTCAGCTCTCTTTAAATACACACCAGAAGCTTCAGCAGATGCTTCTGGTGTGTATTCTACACTTGAATCTTCAGTTGTAGTAGTTCCAGAAGTGTTATGACCAATGGGAGCCCAGGATTGCTGCCGAGAAGAGAGTCAGCATGTTATGTCTAACTATCATAAAGCTTTCCATCTAATTAACTGAGCAGTGACTGGTTCAACTGAGCTCACCTGAAGGCACCTCAGAGCCTAGTGCCTGTTTACGATCAGCTGATTGAGTTCAGCACAGGTCAGATGGTGAGCAGACAACATGTTTTAATACAGACTGTGTTCCAAGGATTGAGGGATTCGGTCCTTGAATCATGAAAGCAGCTACTAAACCTAGTGAGCCTCAAGAGCACTGGATGTAAGGTTAAAACAAAGAATCCTTTGTTGTGTCAGAGTCATGCACTACTCGATGGTTTTCCCAACACATGAACACTTGACATGTCTCAGCTTATGCAACTGGCTTCCATAGAGCCGGCAGACCTACTGATTCACCAACTGTCACGTTTCCCGAGGCACCGCTGTGCAGCTGTGAGGCTGACAGGTTTGTCCTCTGCTAAATTTAACAGTCGAGCCGAGAGCCCATTTCAACGCTACTGCATTCTGGTCTCAACTGTAGTATGATGTGACAAGATAAACAGCTTCCCGAGCGAAGGTCATCAACAATGAAGAGAATAACTGTTCTCATCTAACACTGTGAGTGTCTGCTGTTGTCTCAGGGATGCAGATATTGATCTGCATCACTGCTGCACTTCTGAGTCACAGTACCAGGAAGCCTCGTAATGATGAGCAGAAGACTGCAGTTTGTGAGCTCAGGAGTTACAGCGTGCTTTCACAACTGCATCATGTCGAACCCAGCACAGGCAGAAAACTCATGACGAGCAGCGACGCCAGCAACTGCTGACAAACACAACAACTACCACTTCCCGTTTCTGCCACGTCATGTGTGAATACTTTCCAACCTGGAGTTCACCACAGCAGCGAAATAAGACGATGACTAAAGCTTCATCTTCCAGCTCTGATTTCTCAAATTCAATCCTAACACTGAGGGTGTTTAGCTCCATAATTCATGGACTTGAAACAGAAAAGTATAAGACCACAACATTTTTTTCCTGAATAAAACATAATCCCTGATCCCGGTTTCCTTCTCAAATGGCAGCTATGTTGGAATTTATCTAGATGTAAGTTCAGGCCTCACACGTCTCCTCTCAGCCGGCACGATACAAGAGCCAAACACTTCACTGTGTTTTAATGGTCTGTGTGAAATGAGATCATGTCATCCTACATATTAGTATATAAGTTACTGTATATTGGAATAGACTCACCGATCAGGTAGGTCAGGAACAGGTTGTGCACCTGCTGTCCGATCCAGGCCACTGCCAGCAAGCTGCTGATCACTGAGGCGAAGTACTGTGGAGAGCAGGGAGGTCACATTACATTCAGCAGCTCAGAGACAAAGTGCATCCTGACTGCATGCAGAACATCATTCCTTAGATGTACTGCAACGTAATAGATTTTCATAAGCAGAAGATACGCTGACATTTCGAAGAAACCAACAAAGCCATAATTGAATTCAAGAATGACTTGACAGAGTATGTCTAACAGTCTCAACAGTGCATACAGTGAAAAACGTGGTTATCACAGCATGTAACCCAGTTGGAGGTCTGTTAAGTAGAGCAGCAAAGCCAAATCAGCTGAGGATATTTTTATCTGGAGCACAGAGAAAGCTCACCATTGTGATAAACAGATAGGAAGGCTCCATTCACTGCACTGCTGCAGACAGCTCTGTGGTTTATGTTCAGCATGTAACAGCTAACTTTGAGTGACAGATTCAGTTCCTTTGTGCAGGCGAGTTAGATCACAGTTTCAACTTTTCATTTACCATTTTAGGCTTCTCCTCTTTGAGGGCACAGAGACGCTTCCACCAGCCCACAACCCGACGCTGGGTCTTCACCAGGTTACCGCAGATCTCATGGAACCGCTGCTGCTGCTCGGTGGTCCTGTGCACGAGGACAGACGGTGTGATTAAAACAAACGTAACGATAACGCGTCAAAAGAGTTCTGTTCGTTTAAAGCAGAGGCAAAAAGGGTGTTCTGAAATAACCTTGTCATCAAGAGGAAACCGATAAGTTCAGTGCGGTTTGTCAGATCAAGGCAGCGATTCTCACTTTCATACCAAACAGCAGTACACGTGGTAGATATCTGCAACTACTAAGCTCCCTCTTTCATGATGACTGCAGAGATCGTGTTGTTCTGCAATGTTATTAGAACATGAAGCAAAGAAAAGATCTACCATCATCAGACTGCTCATTATCCATTAGAGATTCAATGATTAGTGGATTAATAGATTTGTGGATTGACAGAAAATTATTGTTGTTAATTAATTTCTGTTTTAAGTAAAGTTTTTAAGCAATAGGACCAAAATCCCATGAGTTCCAAGTCCTCAAATATGAATATTTGTAGGTTTATTACAGTAAGCTGATTAGTTTTGGCTGATTGATCGGATAAAACAGGCTATTTAGAGATGTCACAACAGACAAAGCTGATTGAGCAGTGGCCATTTGTTATTTCCCTTTAACCACTTGTCATGTATAAAAGGGACAGACAACTTCCTGTTTGTGTGTTACAGAGCTGGAGGACTAAGAGATACAATCCTGGCAAGGTCTAAAGGGCCTGACTGGAGGAGGGAAGGAGGGCAGCTGGGAAAAGTGGCCTTCATTTTCTGCTTAGCCATCATTCCGTATTTCTGTCCCTGTTGTCAGGGAGCCAAACGGGGACCATGACCAGACTTTAATAGCTCCATTTAAGCAGCCCTCACGGAGACACTCCTGCCATCTGGTTGACTCTGCAGGCTCAGGGAATAAGCAGCAGCATAACGTACAACACTGTCTCTTCCCAGGCAGATGAGTTAGTACGAATTAATGTTCTCTGTAACTAAACCCTGACACAAGGCTGCTCGAACTCCAGTGAAAGTGAAAAGCTCTGAAAACTCTTCACCTATTTGTTTTTAAATCTAAATTCACTAAACTGCTGCTTGCTGGACAGATTCTGTGTGTCTGCTTCGGCCTGTGGAATGTGCAGCAGAGCAAACGGGTGCAGGTCATAATTTGCTGATGCAGGGTTATATATTGAGGGGCTGAAGGCGTCTCATGGGGGGGCGGACGTCCACAACACTGTGCCAACTGCAGGCTGTTACTCTATCCTGTCCTGGGTGTCTTATTCTCACCATCAAACACACACAGCTGAGTCGAGGGGCTTTTAGGTGAGCACTGTGTACTGTCAAAGCTCCGTGAAGTTGTTAAACACCGTACAGGACAGGTTTCAGGAGACAACACGCAGACTGTCAAGTTAGGAAACACAAAAAGAAGTCTGCCACGCTGCTACACGACTTTTAACTTTAGATGATCTCTTTGTGGTTTGTTCTTGTTTAGAGAATGTGTCCTAATGGAAAAATATGATGCATCATTTACTCTCAAAGGGACAAAGCAGGTAAATTTTCTCATCACAACACATTCAGAAAACTAATTTCAGAGAGTCTTCAGGAACAGACATCTCTAAATGTCAGCGTTTGACAGATTTGACTGGATGCAGCTGCTACAATACAAAAAATATCTTACATAAATGACGATATGCCTCTCGCACAGCCGTGATTTATGGCCTTTTACTCAGATATTCAGTGGATAATTTTGGTGGATGTCTTTTGAGAAACTTGACACAATTTTGAGAACAGCTGCCATGTTTTTTCATTTTTAAAATCAGACCCAAGGAATGATGACATCACAGTGAGCGGCGCGTTTGTCCAATCAGGTGTAGGAAGGGTTGACTAGCAGAAAAGCCTTACACAAAAGAGGAAGATGACTCTGAAAGCCACACCAGAAGAGGACATTTTCATAGGTAGACAATAAACACGACTTTATGGTCTAATGGAAAACCTCATTTGGCTTTCATCCTCAGGCTCTCACCACTTATTGGAGCCGAAGACTCTGGGCGCGAGGGTGGGAACCAGGTAGTCAGCCAGGCAGAGCAGCATGACGGAGCAGGAGAGCCCAGTCAGCACAGACGGGTCCAAGTAGTAAATCAGCCTGGAGGAAAAAGACAATGCAGTCAGTCATGTTTATGAGCCAGTTTCATATCAGGTGCTCATGAGTGAAGGGCATTTTGTATGCTCCGTACATGAACTAAGTCTCTTATCTTATTGTGGTTTCCAAATAGCTCCTTGTTGCCAGTAAGAGATCCCTGCATTTGTATGCTGGAGCTTTAATGTTTAACAAAAAAAAAGCACCTGCAAAGACAGTGCAAAAGGCCCTGTGATTGAGTGGCTGTGAACCAAAGAATAAGAGGTTCATATTGGTGGAGTAATAAAAGGATTGTGTTAACAAAAAAAAAAAATTCAGGAGCCCAACAGAAAACAGACTTAGTGTTCGACTTATTATGCAAGAACTCCTCTGACAAAAGAACATTACAACTAGAGCTCCCTTTACAAAATCTAATCCAGTATAATCCACATTATTCCCTTCTTCCGACTGTTCAAAAATGTGAGAAAGCTTAACATTTCAACCTGAACCAGTGCAGAACAGCGTATTGAACGCAGATACTTCTTGTCCTTGTCTTGCTACAGATATGTTTCAATGCTGAGAGGAAGGAAATGTGCGCTATGCCAACTATGTGCCCAGCTGTGTGTTGCAGCGCAGTAAAACAGACTCACAGGAAGAGCACAGTGGTGGCACCCATCAGGGCTCCAGGGAACCACGGCTTCTCCCAGCGCACCACGCGATCCCCGGCCAGGATCACCTCACCCCAGCCCTGCAGCTGCTCCTCCAGCTGGGCCGTTTCCTGAGCCTGAACACAAAAATATATTCATTATTAAACTGACAACCACATTACTGACCAGTGTTAATAACATCAGCACAATGTGGGAGTGAACAGGGATAAGCATCTCTTCAGAAGTCAAGGAAAAGGCGTGAACTTGGGCGTGACTGTTAAAGTATGCTTTTTAAGATAACCCGCATTATACTCGACACGTGCATTCACGTTAAACCCTTTTAAAAAAAAATTAGAATTTAATGTCCGTTTGCCTTGTTGCAAACATATTTGTACTTCATAGCACTATATTTAAAATTTGTCGGGACAGTCCGGTGTTACAAATACAGTCGGCACACTTAAGTCTCCCGATTTAATTAAATTCTCCACCTTGACAATGGTTTCATTGTTCGACCTGAGAGGGGCGTTTTTTAGGTCGGAGGTGGCTGTGGAAACTCGTTAGCTGGTTACATCTGGAACAGTGCGATGTATTGTGAAATTAAAGAATTTATTTAGCTAAGTCTCAAGTCTAGGGTGTGTGCGCCTTTAGCGATGAACTAAGAAACGATGACTGTGTTGTTCATTATTGATATGACTGTGCAGTATACGCCGCCGTGCAGGAATAAGGAACTAACCAGTGCTAACCATACATGTCTTCGTCGTATGAAAATGTCAGCACTCGATTTCAGGCTTTTAAGGGCAGGTAGAACGGGTGACAGTTAGCTGTCGTGCCCGCTAGCAACATTACAAACGGAAAGGTCTCTGCTGAAGCTAACCGAGTGGCGTAACGCTACTAAGCTAGCTAGCCAGCTAGCAGACGTTAGCTGCCGTTAGCGTCACAACTCGCTAGTTAATGTTAGGCTGCTCCCTGTTCGGCCGTACAAAGTTCACGCTAATTGAACAAATGTACAAATAAGGTCCATCCTCGTCTGCGTGAACGCCACCAGGTTAGCAACAGCAGTTCATGCAAACGTCAAACACATCCACGACAGACAAAAACCTTTACATTCGGTAGTCAAGGAAACCTGGTTAATACTCACTAGTATATTTGCGCTTTTGTTGTCACCTTCAGCCATTGTTACTGATCCAGCGTCGGTTGGGTTTATAAAGTATAATTTCGTGGTATATTTGTAGGAAACCGAGCCCGCAGAGCGGCTGCACTCACGCCTCCTTCCCTGGCTTCAGCGTCACTAACGGTCGAATTCTGACAGGACGTCTTTTATCTCCAAATTTGCGTCAAAATCAGCCGATGGCATTATGGGAAACGTAGTTTCGTATTCGTTATGTCAAATAAGAGTCACATGGGAAGGGTCACTAGCTAATTAAAGTATTTTATTATTATATTTATCCGCTTTTTAATTAACTATGTTGTTTTGTCCTCTGATTTGATTTTGTATGTTGTTTTTGACTGCCGGAATAGACGTGTTGACTCTATCTGTAACATAATTGGACATTGTACATTTTTGTGATTAAACATAATGATTTAAATTGTCTTGCCTGTGAATATTCTCATTCATCCAGGTCATTGTAAGCTTTAGGGCATTCAATCGTTCGCAACTGGACCTCGTCAGTTTGTCTTAGAAGACTTAAATTGTCCTTTGGCAAGCGCTGTTAACTATTATTACATTGAAACAAAATCTGATACTTGTCTCCTTGATTTATAAAGAATTACAATGGTCTAGTGAGTTGCATTTCTAAGTTATACTCCACCAATTGTGCTCTTTGTTTATGACTAGAACTGCAGGTTGCTTTCTGTCGTGCTGAACAAATTCTCTGATCTGCCTTAAACTAAAGTAAAGTAAAATCACATAAAAATAAGTAAATAAGTAAATTTGGTTTTGAAAATAGTCTGGTCTGCTGTACATTAGATTGCTTGCATTCCTTCTAATTGGCCTGTTTTTCAGCTGGTGCTTATTTTGATGAATCCCCCTGGACATTTGTCCATTCTAAACTACTGAACAGTGTTTACCATCCTTGATACTTCCACCCCTCACCTTTTTTTAAGAAGATGAAACTGGATTTATTTGTTTTTGCCACAAGGGGGCAGTCTTTAAAAACATAAAGGGAACCTTGAAAAACACTACAAGACGGTGACACAAGCCATAGCATAACTGATGCTTTACCAACCTTTTAAAATAAAGGTTCCGGTCATCTTATCAACTTTTAGTGAGTGACACAACAATGTAAAACGGGCGCGCATCAAAGTTGCCCGCTTTTCTCGGTTGATAATATAGCCTTGTACAACATTATCAATTAAGCCTATTTTTTCTGTCTCATCTTTAACATGTGATTCTGGCTCTATGATACTTACATATACTCGGATTTGCAAACGATGTTGAAAGAGGTCCTTATCATGAAATGTAAATAGGTGTATCTTCTGGCGCTTTGCAGTTCTTTTGTACAATCTTGCGCCCAACACTTGAACGCATCGCAGTTCAGACATGCGTCCCTTGCTTCTGACGTCATTGGGTTCTCGTCTCGTTCGTTCTTTAGTTGGGTATCAGACCAGTTAGCTGAGCTAACTAGCCACATTTCTACAAGTTCTAAAGACGCGGTTGTTGTGGGGTCTGTTTCGGCGTCTGGTTCTACAGGACATTATTGATCGCCAAGACCCTTCCGACATCGTTTTCCCTCCGCTCCCGGAGGAATTACTGGTACATTACTAATACGTTAACTGTTAGCTAGCTAACTTAGCTTAACGTTAGTTAGGAATTGCTCGCTACGCACAAGTGTCGTTAGGCCTTTAGAAATGTATAGCATCAATTTTACCCGGCGGTTTATTAAACGAAATATTAGACCAGTGAGTTTCAGCCCTTTTATCTTTATTCAGTGAGTCCTAATATAAGTTAGCATCCGATGGTTTGTCTTGGCCTTAGTCATCATAAATTCGGTGTCTTACAGTCAGACGTAGCAACAGGCCCATCTGGCGCACGTGCTAATGAGCGACAAAATTTAATTTATCGTGAATAAATTAGCGCGATATGAACAAAAATGTATGTTTAGATCTGACAAGAAACACGTGGATTCAATTAACGTTTCATAAACCTTTCATTAACCACGATACGTTGTGAGAAAGCCGGGCCACACTTCACACAAAACTGTGTCAACAAAATGCCGCCTGAATTGAGGCTTCTGTTGATGTTTCAGTGATTTCATGAGACTGGACCTGTTTGTTCTTTTGTCATGCACCCTTCAACAGTTCAGGACTGAATCAGGTCGGCGATGTTCAGTCTCTACTAGTTTATTTATGTCGGCCATTTTAGAAAGCTAACTCCTCAATATTTATAATGCTGAAAATGGAAAAGTGATAAACTGCAAAGTTTAACCTTCAGAAGCTTCTGCTGATAGCTTTTTAAAGAAGCTTGAAAACGTATTTTACGTTTCATGTCAAGAGTATTGGGTTTTAGTGTTGGTGATCTGTTGTCCCCTTTGTGTCTGCCATTGTAAAGATTTGTGTTAAATGTGAAAATCTGGCCATCTTTATGACTGTAAGTACAAAAAAAAAAGATAATCACGTTCTGGCCTCAGATCAGATACGCTGTCAACATTTAACTGAGCTTCATGTTAAAGATTATTTCCACCCGTCAGCTTCAGTGAGACAAGAGTGAATATGTCGAAGCGTTGTTCCTGACAGGAAACAGACACAGAGTCGTGTTGTTTCTATCTTTTATTTCTGTTTTTTGTCTTCACTGTCATGTAGTGAGGATACCCAATTTCTGTCAGTCCAACCACTTACGACACCTGTCTCTCTTTTTATTAGCAGAGCCATGTACAATGGGATTGGCCTGACGACTCCGCGGGGCAGCGGCACCAATGGCTACGTGCAGCGCAACCTGTCCAGCCTGCGGGTCAAACGGCCGCGGGACGAGCGCGGCGGCGAGCGGGACGAGAAGGACCGGGAGAGGCTGGAGAGTCAGCTCAACAGGCAACCCAACGCTGACATCCTGGAGCACCAACGCAAGAGGCAGCTGGAGGTCAAGTGTGCTGAGCTGCAGGACATGATGGAGGAGCAAGGGTAAGATTAATGCTGTGACTGCACAGGCTTTCGCTGACCTGAATGGAGTTTGAATCACACTTAATAAATTAAACCATTGCTGCCACCCAGAGTTTGTGTAGAGTCTGAGCTGGAGTTCAAGTAAAAAAGAAAGAAAGAAAAAGACAAATGCCCACCACAAGAACTATAACCGAAAGTAATTTCTTTTGATCGTGTGTTGTGTTATTACCATCAGTAACAAATGTAATGGGAATCAAATTATGTGTAAAACATTGCAAAGCTGCATATTTATCTCAAAGCTCTGACTAGTAACTAGTTTTTGGATTGTGTTTTCTAGTTGTTGTCTTAAATCGGTTCTCAATTGTTATTAATTTGGCTTGTTAAAGCATCAAGTTGTTGTTTCAGCCTGACTGAAATTGATTTTACCTTTTTTTCTAACTCTTATGACAGGTTTCTTTTAATCTAGATCAAATGGTAATTAACCAATACTGGTCATACATAAATGTTGTAGTCTACTGTATGACAGAGAAATACAGTAGATGGTAGCTTAATACACAGAGACAAATAAGAATAGTGGCATGGTTGTTGTTTTCACTCTGTTCAGTGTTAAATACTCTTCTGTTTCTGGATGTCCAGGTATTCAGCTGAGGAAATCGAGGAGAAGGTGAACAGTTTCCGTATGATGCTCCAGGAGAAGCAGGAGCCGGCTGCCACCACTAATGAAAGACCAACGTAAGAACAATACAGACAACAAGAATCCACAAGGTTTTGATCCAGGAAAAGCTATTGTGACTACTCTAAGTGGAAATGATGTTAAAAAAGCAAAACCACCTTGGCTGCATTGTAATGCTACGTTAGTCATGTGGTGCAAACATTCCAGGATGTTAACAGCTATATCTTAGAAATTCAAATAAAGACACATATTACTATTTTATTTTGCATTGCTCTTTTATAGTACACTGTCCCAGCCTGTTTGGATACATGCCTGAAATGTTTTGGATTATCAGACTCTGTACATGAACAGTTTGAAGAGCGGCGCTGCATCTCACTGTTTCATATTGCACTGCGTCAGTAATATAAAGCTGTCCGGATTGTTTTCTCTCAGGGTGACAGAGACTCATGCTCTGGCTGCAGCCAACCAGCAGAAGAATGACCGACTTCGCGCCGCTTTTGGCATCGCCAGCGACTACGTGGACGGCTCGTCCTTCCACGCTGACCGCAAGGAGAGAGAAAAGGAGAAGCGAGAGCAGGAGCGCCTGGAGAGGGAGAGGCTGCAGCAGCAGAAATATACGTGAGTAGGACAAAGGCCAAAGGCGTACATAAACAGCAGTTGGTGTATTAATTAGTTATTGCACATTTGTGCTAAAACAGCACCAGTATGGTCACTTACTGCTGTGTAATATTCACACTCAGCATTAGTTTAGTCCCTGACACGAGGTTTGTTGCCTTTGCTTTCTCAGGTTGGTGGAAGATTCAGACAATTCAGATTCTCCTCCCAAGAAGCGCAGTCGGAAGAAGAAAAAGAAAAACAAGAACAGAGACAGGTGAGAAAATCAACATAAGAGCAGGAAAGGTCCTGACGATGAACAGGAGGCCTGACAGCTTTCTGTTCCCTCTGTCAGCAGCTCGGAGAGTCCCTCCTCGTCTCCCCGACGAGAGAAGAAGAAATCAAAAAAGAAGAAAAAGAAGCGGTATGCCAGCTCTGGATTCTTATGTTTCGTGGAATTGTTTCACATTGACCATCACTGATTGAAATGTTTGTGTTTCAGTGAGGCGTCAGAAGACGAGGAAGAAGAAGACAGGTAGATATTTTTAAATCAGACTGTCCATCATAACTGTCATGTCTCATAAACCATAGGCAGAGTGTTGTTGCTCTGTTCTTGTCTTTGCACAGTTTGTGCTTTAACTAGAACATTTTTTTTGAAAAGAGATTTGAGATTTCATTCTTGGTCTGACGCCTGTAGCTCCAGTTCTTTTCTTCAACATTGAGTTTGTTGGGCATTAACAAACTATATAACATGTTATACAGTTACAGTTTAACAAATCAGGCAGAATCTTTAGTTGTCGGGGGGGAACTGAATGCACGCTGCTATGCACAGCGTCATGTTTAAGTGTCTGTCCTTCTTGACCCCCACCCACTCAAAGTTCCTCAGATGAGAAGCAGAAGGTGTCAAAGAAGAGAAGAAAGAAGAGCGAAAGTTCAAGTCCTCCAAAAGCAAAGGCTGTGCGACACAGGAGTGTCTCCTCCAGCTCTGCTCACAGGTATGAGATGATATCATCACAATAATAGAAATCTGTTTTCATGTCCTGTTGAACTGTACGTCAGTCTAATAGCCGGACGACTTACAGGTGAACGTGTCAGTATCTGCAGTATCAGATCAGTCAAGATTTGGATTCATTAACTACTTGTCCCTAAAATATGTTTGCTGGAATAATGTGTGGGGATTCTCTTTGCTCATGGACAGAAGTCTGTGGCTTTCAGAGGGGTCCAGAAGTTCTGTAGCTTCCAGACAAAGAATAAAATTTGTCTTTAATTTGACAAGTAGAGTGTAGTTTAAATGTTTTAGTACAACAAGATCGTCCAGAAAACAGTTATATTTTGCCAAGAAACTGGAAAAGATCCCATTTTTATTTGCACATTTTGACCAGAATGTTAACTTGAACCTGATGAGTGACGACGCCTGAAAGTGTCAAAAAGTCTCTGAACTGATACACAGATTCCATGATTTTTGTGCGTTTGGGTGCATTTTAGATTTAGTAAGTGGATAACTAGCTTTGAGAAACAAAACAAACAAAGGGGAGGTACTCTATTAATACTTGATTCACCAACAAAGAAACTATTGTGAGCGACCAAACTCCAGCTGTGAAAACAGGCTGTTTGCCTCACCCTCGAGTCTGTCCTGGTGTAGGCATTTATTGGTATTTATGATATCAACAGCCAATCTCCAGCTCCACTGAGATCACGCCAACAGGACCAAAGTGCAAGAAAAGCGGATGAAGGAAGAAAGGGGAGATCACCAGACAGGAGGAGACGGGGCTACGAGGAGCACAGCCCCCATCAGAGAGGCGAAGGAGTAAGGCCGAGGCAGTTTCACTGGACTGATAACACTTTGAATGTGTTTCTGTACCTCATAGTATCCTAAAATTAAATTTACTTACCATTTACCTTCACTCTAACATGAACAGCAAAGTTTACAGCAACAAATGTTTCCTGTCTTCTAGAAGAGGCCCAATGCTGAGAGAGAAAAAGAGCGACCGAGTGAGACGGAGAGGACCTCCGCCAAGAGGAGACACGACTCCTCATCCCCTTCTCCACCTCCACAGACAGAAAAAAGCCGGGACACGGAGAGAGGGAGAAGATCCAGGAGCAAACAGAAGGAGAGTGAGAAAGGGAGGCACTCCAGAAGCAGAGAGATGGAGAAAAGGAGGCGTTCCAGGAGCACAGAAAAGGAGAGAGGAATGAGCTCCAGAAGCAGGGAGGTGGAGAAAGGAAGACGATCGAGGAGCAGAGAAAATGAGAGGGAGAGGGGGAGGCGTTCAAGGAGCCGAGAAAACGATAGGGATAGAGGGAGGTGTTCAAGGAGCAGGGAGGTGGAGAAAGGGAGGCGATCAAGGAGCCGAGAAAACGATAGGGAGAGAGCGAGGCGTTCGAGGAGCAGGGAGGTGGAGAAAGCAAAACGTTCAAGGAGCAGAGAAAATGATAGGGAGAGAGGGAGGCGCTCCAGAAGCAGAGAGGTGGAGAAAAGGAGGCCTTCAAGGAGCAGGGAGGTGGAGAAAGGGAGGCGTTCAAGGAGCAGAGAAAATGATAGGGAGAGAGGGAGGCGCTCCAGAAGCAGAGAGATGGAGAAAGGGAGGCGTTCCAAGAGCAGAGAAAAGAGGTATAAAGGAAAGGAGAGCGCTCCTCAGAGGACCAGACGTGACTCCTCCTTATCCCCTTCTCCTTCTCCTCCTAGGAAGGAAAGGAGCAGAGACACTGAATGGGAAAAAGACAGAAATAAACATGACAAAACGACGAGACACGACTCCTCATCCCCCTCGCCCCCCCCTGAGAAGGGCAGGGCAAGGAGGGAGAGGAGTGGAGAAAGGCAGAGCCGGGCCGAGAGAGATGTGCCCTCAAGGGCGTCAAACGAGAACAGGAGAGACGCTGGGAAGAGACAGGAGAGAGAGGCGTCTCCTGGCCTTCAGAAAAATGACAGGAGAAGGGACGGACACCCGTCCCGTGATTCCCTGTCCCCCACCTCTCGCTCACCCGTCACCAATGGGCGTCAAAGAGAAAGGGAGGAGGGGAGGAGAAGAGAAAAAGACAAGGAGAGCGCGAAGGAGAGGGACCGGCATCTGAGCAAGAAGAGGGAGGAAGACAGAGATAGAGTTCAAGAAGGCAGCAGGAAGAGAGAGGAGGGTCTCCCAGCGTCCGCAGAAAGTAGGCGGGATGGATCGAGGCCCGCAGAGAGGAGCAGGAGACCAGAGGTGAAGGAGAACCAGGAGAAGACGAGCAGCCCCCCCAGAAAGGAGAAATGTGAGGACAAATCCAAGCAGTCTGAGAAGAAGAAGGAGCGCAGCAGCAGTAGCAGTAGCAGCAGCGGTAGCAGCAGCAGCAGCAGCAGCGGTAGCAGTGACAGTGACAGTGATAGCTCCTCTTCCTCCTCCTCCTCTTCATCTTCCTCTTCATCCTCATCCTCTGAAGATGAGGGCAAAACCAAGACGGCTGGGACAGTTGGGAGGGATAAAAGCAGTCCCTCGAAAAGTACAGCATCAGCCATTGGTGCTGCAGTTCAAAGATATTTAGCTAACGGTAGAAAGGAAAGCTCTGCGTCCGCCTCTGAAGGGGACGGACCGAGACCAGAGGGACCGAGACGAGACCAGAGGGACAGAGACTCCAGAGGAGACAAGCCCGAGAGGGAAGGACCTTCCCACCGAGCTCCCGCAGAGAGTCACCCGTCCCGGACAAAAGGTCAGGAGCGATACAGCCCCACACAGATGGACAGCCCCAGTCCGCCTCCCTCCCCGTCCAACAGAGTGGACGCTAGCAGAGGCAGCAGCAGGTTCTCCCCCCCTCAGGCCGAAGCAGAGAAAACAAGGTCAGAGGGAAAAGTCAGGGAAAGGGAGCGAGGGAGGGAGAGGGACGCAGCCAGGAGGCCTCCGAGGTCGAGCCCTTCAAGTAGGAGGTCCCGCTCTCCACCCAAGAAAACCTCCACCGCCTCCCCAGCCCGCCGCACTCCACCGAGGCAGTATCAGGAAGCCCCGAGCCGATTCAGGAGAGCCTCTCCTCCCCCCGCCTGGTCGGACCGGGACAGAGAGAGGCAGAGGGACAGGGAGAGAGAGAAGGACAGGGGACACGAGCGCATTGTCAGGAGGAGCAGGTCCAGAAGCCCAAGAAGGCGCAGTAGATCCAGGTCTAACAGCCCGAGGAGGCGAAGCCCCCCCAGCAGGTAAGAAGAGAACCTTTGCTGGATCTTTGCTGTTTTAACACCTGGCTGCCCTTCAGGAGTTCAGCAGATCAATGGGCTCAGTGTGCAGTTAATGATGAAGACTTTTTTATAACCTGTTGCACAGAATTCAGCCTCAGGAAACCCAGCGAGTCGTTACGAGGATTCATGTTTGGATTTTATGTCCAGTTCAAGTTTACTGCACAAGTCGTACATGTTGAGTACCAAATACCACAAAGGACCAGTAACTGTGAGTCCTTCAGTACACAGAGATCAGCAAACAGCACAGATATCCAGAAATGTCATTAACTCTTCTAATTCTTTACACCAGAAGACCAAATCAAATTTAAGTCCATACAGATCGATTTCTCTGTCTGTTCCAGTGCGAATGGTTCTTCAGGGAAATGATCAGCGTTGTGTTTTTAGTTTGAGCAGAAGTAAATTCAGCACATCAAACAAACTTTGGGATGTTTTGAGTCTGGATGAGTTAATACAGAGAACTATCTAGTGATGCATATTCTGTGCACTTAGTCAGACAATAAAGGATATAAGTAATAATCTTCTTTTTGAATATGTTGATGATGTAATGAAACTCTCACAGAACGATTTCAGCTTTGATTTTTGATGATGATTTTAAAAATTGTAGATGATGGAAGAATTCCTCGATCTCACATCAACCATATGATTTTCTCTGACAGCATTATGGAGCAGATTTTAATGGCTGAACTGAAAATACAGTTTGTCTTTCATGTTTTGCTCTTCCAGGTCCCGACGCTCTCCTTCTCCACCGCGGCGAAGGAGGAGCAGCCGCTCCCTCTCCAGAGACAGAGCAAGAGAAAGGGAGCAGGAGAGGATCCGGCAGAGGGAGGCGGAACAAGAGAGACAGAGAGAAAAGGAGCATCTGCCACCGAAAGCTGTTCCCCAACCCCGCAGATCCTCTTCCTCCTCATCGTCTTCCTCCAGCTCCTCCTCTTCCTCTTCCTCCTCACCTTCACCGCAGCGAGAGAGGAAAGACACAAAAGCACCAACGGAGAGAGACAGAAAGACGGAGCGAGAGGACGAGAAGAGAGAGGACGGAGAGCAGAAGAGTCGGTCCTCCTCTTCACAGGCTCCGCCCTCAGGCCGAAGAGGCCCCCAGTCAGAGTCCAGGCGCCCCGACGTGACCTCCAGGAGGTCTGCAGAAACCAAACAGCCGTCGCAGGGTCCGAGGAAGCGGTCCCCGGTGACGGCCCCCCAACCGTCAGACCAGACTGTCACAAGCGAGAGCGCCGTGAACGGGAAGCAGGCAAACGCCAACAAGAAAGCCAACAGGAGCAGCAGCTCCAGCTCCTCTTCCTCATCGTCATCCTCCTCTTCCTCCTCCTCGTCATCCTCTTCTTCTGACAGCTCGGACTCGGAAGCGGAGCAAGGGAAAGGGTAAGCAGGAGGCAGAGGACACCCGAACCGAGTCAGATCCTAAACAGTCCAGACCAGCAGCAAAAAAAACTGTTCGACTGATTAATCATCAATTACTGATTAATCATCAATTACTGACTGTGTTGATTATTACTCTTGTTATTGTTTTAACAGGAAGACAGACAGAGCTCAGAGCTCTCCTTCCTCCTCCTCCTCGTCAGAGAATGAAAAGGAAACTAAGAAAAAGAGGTAAGAAGAGAGGAACCGAATACTGGAAATCAGTAATGAGGCGTCGCATCAGAGCTTCATTTCTGGTTTATTACAGGCTGCTGAACCTGCAAACAGTGCTCAGTTTGTCCAACATTTAACTTTTAGAGATAGATTTTAGATTAGAAATGTCTTAAACTGATAACCTCAGTTTGAAGAAATGCTTCGTCTGCAGACCATCAGACTAATATATACGATTTTCACATCAACATGGTTGTAAGGCTTTGCGTTTCGTATGTTCTGTCATCATGTACCGTTGTTCTGTTGTGATTTATGAAACTCGAGTTGCACGGCGGCGTGTTTCTGAACTTTGACGGTTGTGTTTTTCCTCACAGCCCCGCCAGGTCCGGGAGGGTGCCCGCTGATTCGCTGAGAGACTCTCGCTCGCTCAGTTATTCTCCTCCAAGACACATGAGAGCGGCGCCGCCCCCGCTGAGCCACAGGTCCGTAGCGCCGCAGTAACCAGAAACCTGCCTGTGTAAATGAATGGTTCAGATATTGAAGTGATGGCGTGTCAATCAACCATTTGACCTCATATATGTAGAACAGTATGTAGAACAGCATGTAGCCAGATCCAGTGAGCAGAAGGCACAACAAGCAGAAAATAATCTGTTCTTCATGACTGTTTGACATCAGCTCGTCTGTTTTCAGCCATCAAAGCCCGTCCAGAGTGCACCGAGGCCACAGCCTCCAACATCACCAGGAGATCGTTGTTGACTGTGACCTACATTTTATCAGGTGCCATGCGGCCTGAGTTATTTAGCCATAATTTTCTCATCCAATGAGAAGAGTTTCTCATTAAGCAGTTGAACTACTAGCTGCTAGACTTGCTAAGTATTTGTACAGAGTATTTGGCTTTGGGCAGTTCTCGGTTGGTACTGATTGCCTTTGAGAATGATCTGGTCTTGTCAGCAAACACCACCATATGTACCATTAGTTTTTTCTTTTTTTATTTTGACAATGACTTATCCACAGACAGCATTTAAAGGGGGGGCTGGGTTCTCTGCCCTGACCGCAGGCTGTCAGCCTGTCTTCATGAACCTTTGTTATTAGTAGTGTGCTGATCATAGTTTTGTTGGGGTTTATCCACAGAATTACACTGTACACAGTATATATAAGAGTACAAACAGTAACTATGGAGATTGAATTCTTGTCAAATATTTCAAAACAAAAAACAAAATACGTTGAAAGCCAAAGCCGTGCTTCTATCAAATAATTCATAGCTTTTCAGCGAGATACTCGGCACATTTAATATTCCATCATTACAAAGTTTGTGAGAAGTGACTCAGCCTTTTACATCTCCAGATGTTGGATGACCCATTCAAATGTATTTTTGTTTCCATTCAGCTCATCATGAAAAGAACCAGTGCTGGTTGTTGAGCTGCGCTACAGAAATCCACACTTAGTTCAGGACTAAATATCCTCTCTACCTGGTGCAGCCTTTAGAAATGACTTCTTTCTCTTCTTTCCTGGTAGGAGTGGCAGCAGACAGTCACCGAGCCGCTCGTCGAGCAGCAGACGAAGGAAATGAGGTGACAACTCGAGACGTGTGTTTTCTCTGTTCGGCTCCGGCTGGTTTGACTTCGGCTGCGATGCGACTCCACAGCCAGTAGAAACACGTCGGTGAATGTCAGGGGACTCATTTTGGTTCTGAGCAACCACACAGCTATCAACAACGTGTTTTTTAAGAAACAATGAGCAGAGGCTGGCTCGTACATCTCTTTTTATGAGTTGAATAAGAAACACACACACTCACAGTCACAGTAACTTTAACAGCGTCCCTCTGTACCCGTACTGTTTGTTGCGTTCTACTTGTAGATATGAGCTGTCTGTATTTTGGTTATTATGATGTAACAGATATCCGGTTTCCATTTAATGTGAACAGAAACTGAAACGTGGATAATTTCTTTGTTGAAAATGGTTAATGATAATAAAAGGCAATTGTACATTTTATTTGTGTGGAATTTGTCCGTTTGGTTCCTGTGGGACATTTGAAGGATGGGTGTGATGTTTTATACTTTTCATCCTGTCAACAAATCACACACAGACTCAAACCAACAGTGAATATATTTAATAAAAGGTTTTTGTGTGTATCCACAGCCTCATACATCTCCTTCCTCTGTGGAGCCACAGAGGAATGGTCCTTGATATGTTCCTTCATTTCCACGAACAATAAACTCATTTATTCATCTGGATCCCACAGATACTGTCCTGCTGCCAGAAATACTCACCAGAGCACCAAATGTGGATGAATCCTCTGCAGAGAGTCCTGTTTGATTAAATACGACTACTTTTACAGAACTGTGATGTATGATTATGATATTTTTAAATCTTGTAGATAATTATAGTTTTCTTTTAGGTTCATTCTAAGACGGGCGTTTATTCAGCCGCTGTCACAAACTGTGACAGAATCACACCTGTTTTATAGCTAGTCCAGGCTTTTTGTGTGGGGGTGAAACAGGCTGACAGAAGCATTACTCAGTGTTAACCGGACTCTGGTTTTGGCTGCTGTTGCAATGTTGAGATTGGGATGGCGACATCAGTGTTAGGTGTGTCTGTGTTAGTTTCATGACGTGCAGATCTCACACAAAACCAGTTTGTTTCTTTTCTTTTTAGCATTTCTGGTTGAAGCTGGGCCGCTGATTTTTATATTGTGTGTGTTTAACACAGGACAGTCTTAATCTGCCCTCTATGACTTATCCTGGTCTAGAAATGCTGACACTTGTAGTTCAAGCCTGAGATGAGGCAATTTTAAAGAGACAAAACAAAGCACATTAAAATTGAAGAATTCCTTGACGAACAGTTTTTGATTCTTATAAATTGTGTATCTTGTTTTGTGCTCTATGTTTTCTTTCCTTACGTGAACTAATCTGAGTTTAAAGAACTAGCAGCAGGCAGGCCAGCGGTTGCACGGTTTGGTTTTTCCCACATGACGTGAACGCGGCATCAGATGATGAGAGTGGGTCATCAGCTGCAGACAGTCAGGTGTGGTCGGCGGGGAGACATTCCGACCGGAGCGGGGATCTAGTGGGTTCCACCAGGACAAATCAACGTCTGCGGCGGACCTGTAAACATGACCCACCGACAGATCACCAACTACACCGACATGACCGACGTAAGTGTCTTAGAAATGGCTGCTTCGAAGTTTTTCCAAGGAGTGACAAGTTTTTCTGACGCGAGTCAGCGGCAGGCCAGGGTCAGGCCCGGAGAGCGTCGGTCCAGACTGGATCCAGAATCTGGAAGTTTTTACTCACCGTATCAAACACGAATCATCAGTTTTAGAGGTGTGATGTCTCCCTGCTGCTCCGGTCGAAGAAGTCCTTTTAGTTTGTTTTTGGTTTCGTACAGCTCGTGCGGTAACGTCCGCGCCAACGACGTTTGTTACGTACAAAACTGAAATAAACCGCCGTTCCACCCTCAGATACGCCGCGTTTGTGTGCCGAATTGCAGAACAGATTTTAAGTCGTTATTCACATATCCGTAAAAGTAACGTAAAGGTCAAGCGTGGCATCTATAGATTGGATTCGGTAAATTGAGAGATTTCTGGGGGAAGGCTGGCGCGACGTCCTCTAACGTAGACGGTGTCGGACAAGGTGAGTTGCTGGTCGGTGTCTCACAGAAACCAGCTGGCGTCATTGCGGCTGTTCAGCGTCAGGACTCCCGACCTCCCGCCGGACCAGCGTTCAGCACCGTGGACGTCCCGTGTCTGGTTGACCTGTAGCTGCTAATGATGCCGTCACACGTCCCGATGAATTCCACACCAAACTACGTTCATAATCTTTGAAAGAAAAAAAAAAGAAATCTGCTACATATCACACACATCAAGACTCACAGCTGTCCTCCATTAAAGGCAGAGCCGAAGTCTGACGCAAACGGCCAAAAGTGACTGTCAATTTTAATATTTTTATTAAAACAAACCAAGTTTGGGGGACTCAAACAAAGCCGAACTGAATGATGACTCGTGATAGTCACAACAAGATCCTGAATTTAACCATTTGGGGTGTTTTACCTGTGCTGATATTCAAAGAATCTTTAAATTTCAAGTTTTGCAAATGGAGATTCGTGTTCCCGTCTTAAAACGCATAATATAATAATATTGCCGGCTAGATTAGCTCGAGTTAGCGAGGTACCATTAATGACTTTCAAAGGCTACGGCCGCCTTTCCTGTTTTCATGGAAAACTGTCCCAACGTTAGCGAGCCAGTCTCCCCTGTCTTACTTCCCTATTTATCTTCGTGCCAGTCAGGAAAAGGCCATGGCAGCTACACGGTGCCACTGTCAGGGAGCCTTTGCTGTAGCTACCTAGCGAGCTAAGTTTTAGGATGGGGGGGTGGATAAAACAGGATGAGGAAGTTATATTTAGTGACTCAGCTGTTGTTTGAGGAGCAGGGAGGAGGTAAGGAGGGGCACACACTGCTTACAGCAGTTCAGAATGAAATGACAGTCACCCTGATTAACTTTTCTCCCTCTTTCTTTGTTTAGCACCGTTTAAACCTGAAGGAGCAGAGAGCGACAGCCCTCCCCATGTAAAGACCCAGGGAACGGTTGACTTCTTGCCCAACCGCCGGAGGAGCTGAAGTGAAATTAAGGGATGAGCTTTAAGGAACCTCGGCAGATGTGACCACTACTGAACTGCAGCGAGAAAGAGGAACGACCCAGTTTCTCGCTTCTTCTTTCAAAGGGATGGAGTTAATGAGTGAGCGGTGGAGGAGTTCAGAGCAGTGACTGGATTGATCACTCGTCATCTCACCCGTCCATTTGTCTGTCAGAGCAGCAACCACAAAATGCCAAAATCCCCCCGGTCGTGCAGCCTTAGATGTGTGACTTTCAGTGCTTAGACCCCCATCAAGACGTCCTCTCTGCGTCCAAAGGAGAACGGAGGGAGTGAGCGCACTGCAAAAATCACTGAATGTAAACGTCTGAGTGGCCAGGAGCTGGAAATCCCCTGCAGGAGCGTCACTGGGTTGAACTGGAACTAAGGTGGAACCATCAGCCGTCAGGCATGAATCATAAATCCAGAGCGGGAGCGCGTCGTTCTCTGCTGGCTGCTGTGGTTTCACTTTGAAACCGAAGACGATGTTGTGAACATTTGAACTGGAACTCGAGGAAAAAAAAACAAACCCAAACTGAAAAGCGCAGGAATTGAACTGGGAATGTCCTCCTGTTGCCATGGGAACAACCGTGATGTCCGGACAAACTGCTGCGCTGCTCTGAGCTCGTAGCACCGGGGAGATTAAGGATATCGCCTCCTCCTATGAAACTGACTTTACTTGGGAATCATTAAGAGGCCGTCCACATGGCGGGGAAGGACTACAATCATCTCTTCAAACTGCTCATCATTGGAGACTCCAGTTAGTACATTCTGATTCTTTAAGGTTCATCTGAAGTCAAAGCTCGTCTGTGGTGACAAACCGGCAGCTTTTAAAGCTTTTCTGTCGCGCTTTGGAAACCCAGTAAGACACAAAGTGGTCGAGAACACGAGCTGCTGTTCCTCATTGGTTGGCAGGTCTCGTTAGTCTGCTGCCGAATGACAAACACGAGTTAGAGCAGAGAGAAAAACAAGCTTCTTCAGAATATCAGCTCTGTTGAACTTCAGTTTCATTCAAAGCCCCCCCCCCCCCCGTGCAGGCTTCACTGCTTTAACTCACTATATGTCACAGTATCTGTATGTTTCAGAGATATTTCCATTTGATCCTGCTTATTTGTCTGTTAGTCGCTGATAGAAACATGCAGATGTGATCAGACCTGTTGAAGCTTTCTGAGGGTTTCTAATATTCTGGTAGTAAAACAAACACGCCTGAATGTTCTCCATCAGGTGTGTGTGTGTGTGTGTGCGTGTGCGTGTGTGCGTGCGTGTGTCTGTTTTCCACTCGTCCTGATGTGAGTTGATGTTCCAGTGTGCAGACGTGCTGCAGAACGCGCTGAGTCGGTGTAGATCGGCGTCCTCGCCGCAGCGCAGTGATTGGGTTTCAGTGCATCGCTGCTGGGTTCTCCTCTGAGCTCTGCAGGAACCAGCAGCTGTGTGGACGGAAGCTTTGCTCTTTTTTCTGGATTTACGGTTCTCATACATTTTGAAATCGTTCTTTTCCGGCTGTCTGACTGTTGGCTCGAGAGGATTTGTGTCTGTGCAGGTGACTTCCTGTTGATGTCGGCGTCACACCTTCAGCTTCCTTTAGTTTCCTGCAATGTTTCTCTGGTTTCGTGGAGGGAGGGGTTGTTTTGTTCGTCAGCAGGGTTCAGTTTGTGATCACGGATCCACCTGAAGGATGTGGTTCTGGTTTAACTGGACGTGTCTTGTCTTGTTTAACTTTCTGTCTTATTCCAGCCTTGTGATCGATGTTAGGATGAACGCTGGTGTAGGTTCTTACTGTCCTCACTGAAGCTTTAGCTTGACACTCGTCAGACTCCCTCGTATCCAAAACACTTCAAAAATAAATCCACGAGTCCACTTCTTGATTTTAACTGTTTACTTGCAAACTTAGAGCAACATTACAAAAATGCTAGAAACGTACACAAATACAACCTTCCACACCGTAAAGAAAGTCTGTGAAGAGAGAGAGCGAGGTCAAAAAACTATATCGCTCCAGTCTCCTTTTTGTTCCTGCTGACCCCGGAGCTGACCCCGTTCCCATGGCAACCAGGTTAACTGATTGGTTTTTGGAGTAAGTCCTATCTTACTCATACACTATAAATGAAATGTACATATGTAGTAATATTTAAATCTTTCTCAATCATGAAATTATTGATCTTTATTAGTTATCTTACTTATTAATTTGCATATTTTAAAATAAAAATTATTCTTACTAAATAAACTGCATTTAGGCTCCTACAGCTGGTGTTTACCTGCAGCAGGACTCTGACACTCAGGTGTTTGTACGTCTTCCTGCAGACATTCAGACTTTTACCAGTTTATGGCTCCAGATTACAGTATCAGTATCTTGTGTTGGTAAAATATTGTGATGTTGTGTGTTATTTTGTTGTTTCTCAGCACGTTGCTGCTTCGTTCAGGTTTTTCACGTCTCCTTTAGAACGAGCTGCCGCCGGTTCTCTGGTTCAGGCTCGTTCATTTCCTGTTCGAGTTAAACCTTTGCCCTCGTTTCTTGCCTCGCCTCATGTTTGGTTATTGCCCCTCATTACTGGAAGGAGGCTGTCACTCAGGATGGGATGGTCTCGCCTTCCTCAGAGTAAACGTAGCTTGTCTGTTCCTGATTGGTCACATTCATTTCCTCAAAGCGAGTTAATTTGCTAATCTCGTCCCTCTGATCTGTTTCTCTCTCAGATGTGGGGAAAAGCAGCCTCCTGCTCCGCTTCGCAGACAACTCCTTCTCGGGTGAGTGAATGCAGTTTTCCGGAAGTGAAACGACAGCGAACGCCTCGGCGCGTCGGTCCTGACTGGACAGAAATCCTCAGAGTGACGCACACGAGTTTCTGCTTCAGGCGGGGAAGTGAAAGCATTTAATCGAGTGAAGATCTTCTGAGAGCAGAGCTGTCCTGACCTGTCAGACGCTCCACAGGGAGAAGAATGTAGAATGTGACACCTTTGATTTACAACGACAGAAATCTCATAAAAATATTAAATATCCACAAAGACGTGACTCCATTTAAAAGCCTTCATATCTCACAGAGTCTGTTGTTTTAGTGGAGCTGCAAACAGGTGAGGTGAAGTAGATGTCAGTCAGTCGGTCGATCTGTGCGCACTCAAACAGTAAAAGCATCAGTGTGGTCGGAGTCTATAAACGCTTCAGTGAGATCCGACACATCGCAGATCGCAGGCGGCCTGTGGTCAGAGGCAGATTCTGCTCTCCGCTCACGTCGACTGTTGGTGTGCGGCGTTCAGTCAGTCAGGTCACGATGCTGAAGCGGCGCTAACAAACATCACATGAGACACTGAAAACACACCTGAGAACAGTTTGACCCGTAGCAGCCAAAAAGAGAGCAGCGTACAGATCGCCTCCGAACGCCGTTACCATGACAGCACAGCTATGCGTTATCGTCACGTGCTCATCAAACGGTGGCGAATCTGTTGCAGCTGATTTAATGTTGATGCTCAGTTTGATGCTCAGCCACAGAGAGACTGCAGGTCTGTTTTAGCATGTTAATGTTAGCGTTGTTTTATCCACTAAAACTGGGGCCTGTTAGCGGTCTGAGGGGTCATCTGGTCGCTCATGTCAGGAATCACAGAAACGTTGAGGCTTGAATCTGCCGCCGTCCTGCCGGCGGCACTGTGTGTCTGTCGTTCTGAGTTGTGACGGCTCGCCGGTCTCCTGCAGGCAGCTACATCACCACCATCGGCGTCGACTTTAAGATCCGGACGGTGGACATCGACGGAGAGCGGGTGAAGCTGCAGATCTGGGACACGGCGGGACAGGAGAGATTCAGGACCATCACGTCGACGTAAGAACCCGTTCTGTGTTCAGGAGCGTCGGCCGGAGCCCGGCGGTGCGTCACTCTGTTTGCTCTGTGTCTCTGCAGGTACTACAGAAACACCCACGGCGTCATCATCGTTTACGACGTGACGAATCCGGAATCGTTTGTAAACGTTAAGAGGTGGTTAAATGAAATCTCCCAGAACTGTGACAGCGTCTGCAAGATCCTGGGTGAGTCCAACAATCCTCACTTCATGTTTTCTGCACGTTGAGTGTTTTTAGTTAATTATGGGATGGGCTCATTGCTCTCTAGTGGCTGCATCAGAGGACGGACGCTGTGGGACCCAGGACACAGGGACCAGAACCAGAACGAGGCTTCTGTAGTCCAGACAGATTTCAGTCTTTTCGTGTAGTTTGTGCCAGTCTGAATGAATCTAACCTTCCTGTTCGCTCTCAGTGGGAAACAAAAACGACGACCCCGCCCGGAAACAGGTGGATACCCAGGATGCTGTGCGTTTCGGGGAGTCGATGGGGGTCCGGGTGTTCGAGACCAGCGCCAAAGAGAACATAAATGTCGAAGAGGTATCTGTAATATTAAGTGTAAAATTCATGTTGATCTGATGTGTTTGGATTTGTAGATTCATTATTTCCTTTTGTAAAATGTGATTATTCTTATTGCTGATTAATCTGCTGATTATTTTAGAGCATTTAGTAAACAAAGAAAGTATTTAGATGATTTGTTCTGAGCAGCCAACAGTTCACACCTGCAAGAAAACTCCAGTTTACATTAATGGAAACAACAAATATTCACATTTGAGGTGGAACAGTTGGTGAACTTTTGGTGTTTCATCTTAAAATGATGAATCAGTGGTTGCAGATCGTTCTGTCCTTCGACTGATCAATGAATCCTCCAGTCGTTGGGACTGCAGATCGTTGCCCAGCAGCTCTGACGACTCAGCGTCGCTGTTGTGTTGTCTCCTTCAGATGTTCATGGCCTTCACCCACATGGTGCTCCGGGCCAAGAAGCAGAGCCAGAACAGAGCCGAGAGGGAGCGAGAGCGGGAGAGAGACACCGTGAACATCAACGCCCAGAGAGACCGAGACCGCAGGAAGAGAGGGAAGAAGTGCTGCTGAGACGCAGACTCACGGCGAAGCCGCCGCCGCCGCCGCCCGTCGCTTCACAAACGGCGTTCAGACAAGAAGGGGAAACTGTGCCTTCAGAGACGAGCTCCTGCATCAGTCGCAGCTGCTGGTCGTGAATGTAACGGAGGCAGAGGGATTGACAGTCCGTCAGCGCTGACTGCACGTAGCAGCCTCCACGTTACAGGAGTTAAAGGATCATTCTGGTGTTTCACAGCCCGTTTACCACGAATCACAGTCCCAGCATGCCGAGGTGAGGCCCGAGAGGCTGCTCGCTCCTCCCGAGACGCCGCTGCAGACATTCATGCTCCCCAGAGGATGAAAGCTAACGTTTTTGACCCTTTCATTAGTGCCAACAGGAGGTTAAAACGTCCACTGAAACAGAAGAAGCACAATCACAGATCCTGTGATTTCATTTGTTCATGAGCCTTCAGTCCAGCGACCATCGCGAACTGCTTAGTGTCTAAATTATTCGTGTTTGTTAGAGAACTGATGACTTTTCCTGATTAATCAATCGCAGTGAAAGAAGCACAACTGATCAGCTGTTCTGTTTTGACCTGAAATCTTTCGGGTCGTGACGTTTCAGCTGAACGTTCACGCAGACCTCGGGAGTCGTGGCGACCTCCGGCCGCTCGTTAACCGCTGATGTCGGGTCACATTTATCAGGCTTCTTCAGTTCCGTCGTCATCGTCAGCTCTGAGAATCACCTGCACCTGTCAGACTTAAACTGTGATTGTGGTGAACGCGAGAAAGAAACGCCGGTGTGGTCCTTTAACTTCCGACTAGTGAACCGCTGTTTTCATGTTTTTGTTTTGTCTTAATAAAGTTTTACCACTGAGAGGGAACTAAACTAACCTGGACACACTAACAGGTGTGCTGAGTGCAGTCCAACGCCTGCGCGCCTTATTTCAGTTCAGACGAGGCCAGTAATCCGAGACGCCGCCGTGCGACCTCGACGCAGAGCAGCCCGAAACGCTCGAGTCCTCGGTTTGTTGTTTTTTTTTTAATGTAAATCTGTCGCCTAGCAACGTGTCCAAATCCAAATAAAGCAATAAACAGAGTTATTGTCTGTGTCAGTGTTTCCCCTCACAGGTCGGTGTGAAAGTCACAGGTCGAATGAAGAAGAGGAGCAAACTCTTCACAACATGAGAAGAAATGAGCTCCGTGAAGCAGCTGAAGCTGCAGCTGCAGCTGAAGCTGCGTTTAAACTGACTGAAGTGTTTTTATTCCAACATCCTGCAGTCTGCTGCACCATCAAACGAAGCTTTTCACTGGAAACAAACCTCTTCTGGTTTGAACAGCTGTTGGTTTAGGTTAGCAGAGTTTTAACAGGTTAACTAAAAAAAAATCATCTCGACGACTCGTCTTTCATTAAAGTTTTTTTTTTTTTTTTGCTTTATAGAGACGGTTAAATGATAATTAAATGCAGATTAATGTGCAGTTAAAAATGCAAAATCCTGAATTTATTGTGCCCAAAATCCCACGTTTCTTCCAGCTGCTGGAAGCTTTTAGATGCTTTAAGTAACAGCAACAAAATCTCCGTGAAGAAATATTTAATTACAGCATTTTACTGTTATTTTAAGCATAAAAGTGTCTCCAGATGTCAGAAAATATATCTCCCTCTGAATTGTGAAGTAAAAGTTAGAGTAAAATTTAAACACTTAAATAAAGTACCTCAAGTCCAGTATGTGAGTAAATGTAGATATATTCCAGCACTGAGTCAAAACCTGTCAGCTCAGTTTAGAAACTAGACAAGTTCTTGGTTTGGACTCAGAACCTGGGACACAAGTCAAGACTCAACTCTTACACGTTGACTTACAAACCATGACTTTTAGGTTTGTGCCCCCCGCCCCCAACAATGATGGAGCTTTTACAGGAAACTCAACACGTTTCAGTTGTCAGCAACTCAGTTCAGACAAACACACGAGACATTAAAGCGCTTTTATAATTATAATACATCAGTGTTTGACACCAGAGACCTTCACAACACCTGCAGCATCAGCATGGTGCTGCTGTTTAGAGGGCGGGGGTGCTTTCCTTTCTGCTTTCAGCTTCTGGGTGACGTCAGAATTAATTTGAAAAACAGGGTCTGTCTGCAGAACAAGCTGTGATTTACTCTGAGCTGAAGTTAGCAATTGCAGTAGTCCTTCCAAAATGCTGAGGAGAACAGCATTTTACAAATTTCCCACAGCGCTTGAATGCAGCGTCACACCTGAGTCGTTCGTCCTTGTTTTGCTCTCCTGCGCCTCCTTCATCAGTTGGATTTGGGGAGTCTGTAGACGCCTGCAGAGACCATCAGCTGATGCTCACGGACCTTCCTCTGCAAGAAGGCCTCCAGCTCGTTGACGTCCATCTCCGTGACAACGGGTCCCGTGGCAACAAACATGCGGAGCATAGAGTGGATGCGGTCCAGCGTCATGCTGTCCAGGTTGGTCAGCATGGCCTGGATGTAGGCCCAGAACAACTGCAGAGATGGAGAACAGGTGTGACGAGATGCTGTGCTGTATGTGTGTGTGTGTGTGTGTGTGTGTGCGTGCGTGCGGGGCGGGCACCTGCAGCTTCTCCTCCCTCTGCTCAGACTGGGTGGTGGTGTTGGAGTCTCTCTCCTCATCGCTGTCGATCAGCATCACACCTCTCTCCATCTTCTCTTTGGACGAGCCCGTCTCCACCACGTAGTAGCGCCCTCCCGCCTCCTCCCTAAGCACGCCGTGCTGCTGCCACAGAGCCAGCTTCCTGTGCACCAGCTCCTTCGGGGCGCCCAGCTTCACGCTCAGCTCCTCCAGAGTCCAAGAATCTGATGGATGACAAACAGGCAACAGGTCAGCCGACCGCGCTCACTTCACCTAAAATCAACTCCATGATTCTGACTGTTGTTTGTTGATAGGGACCAAAATCAAACCAGCAGGATGTGGTGAAATCAGACAGAAAACGTGTCTGAAGATCACGTAATAGCCACAGTATTTATTATGGAGCAAAAACATAGCCACAGCAGGGTGCACATGAGCACGAATCAGGCCCAGATTAGATTAGACTGAAAAAACACTTCACAGGCTGACAACAAGAATTAAACTCCCACTACCCGTCAGAAGTCCAATCTGTTCAGAGGAAAACAAGTCAAGACATGAAATGAAAGACGGTACTTTTTTCCTGGAAGTGCAGGATGATGGCAGCGTGGATGGGGGAGACGGTGAGGTTGGTGAGGGTGCGGTCCTCCAGCTCCACGTCCAGAGTGACCGAGCCCAGGTGAGGCTTCCAGCTCAGCGTCCTCATGGCCTGAAACACAGAAGACAAACACACAAAGCTGCGGTGGGGATTCTCTGGGGTCTAAAGTCCTCAAAAACGCTCATGAGAGGAAATAACTGCAACCATGAAGACATGATTTTAGAAATGTAACAACAAAAAAAAGGAAAAACAGTCAAGTTTTATGTCGTGGTGTGTTCACGGACAGTGTTTAATGTTGAAGAAAGTGTTGCATTCATGAGTTGCTGTGTGGTTGTCTCGAAACCGAAACAGCTGTCATAGTGTCATTGAATGCATCACCAGGGATTTTTCTACAGAATTTCCATGTGATTATTATAGAAGAGACAAAAAAATAAAGATGGTGACATGTTGACTGATTAATTAGCTGCAGTTTGTCCAAACAAAAGCAAGAAATTAACTAAAAAGTGATTAAAAAAAAATCTAAACATGCAAAACCTCCAGTTTCCCCCGACAGAACAACCGGCTCTTGAAGCCCACCTTGAGTTTCTCGTAGCGGTGTGTGTAGGCCTCCATGGCCTGACAGACGAGCGGAGGGAGCTCCAGCTTCTCCTCCTTCAGCTGAGGCCAGAACTCAGAGGACAGGATGATGGAGGACAGGGAGAGCGGCGGCTGCTCCTCCTCGCTCAGCCTCGATTCCTCCTCGCGAATGTTGCTGTTGATCCTGCGAGAGTCCGCCATGTCCTGGACGATGACGCAGGAGAGGAACATAAATACATCATAAATGAATAAATCGCTGGATTTATATTAAACGTTGGAGCCTGATATAACAAAAAGAAGAGACAGCTGGGACCAGGCGGCGAGCGTTTTTACGGTGATCCAAAAATCATTTCAGCCATTTGTTTACAGAGTTGATCTAATTCAGTCATTATGCTGCATTTGTGATTTATAAACACGTCATCCAGACGCTCAAACGAGACGTTTAAGGAACACTAAAGTGTGAACTTCTGCACAGAAACTCAGAAGGTGATCAAAGAAACAAAGGAAAATCTGCCCACATGTCCACAGCATCATGTCCGAGCGGGTCATTGCGGTCAGGATAATAAAGCACGCTGTCGGTTTAATGGGGACCACGGCGGCTAAAACATGGAGTCAGGCAGTGTTTACCTTCAGCATGACCTCGCAGTAATGCATGTGAGACTCCCCGAACCTGAGCTTCAGCAGCTCCACGTTCCGGATTTCCCTGCGGACAAACAGCAGAGGCCAAAACTACATGAAGAACACGAGAGGATCATGTCAGGATCTTCAAGCTCAGCCGGCCGTCATACCGTCTTCCTGACGTATCAGAGCGGCTGTAGTCACAACCAACAACTAACAACATGGAAGCAAACACGTATGTGTGATGTCAGCCGAGGTGAAACTGAACCAACCAGCTGTGCAGTCACACGGCTGCAGAGCTCGTTACAGCTCGTTAAAGCTCTCTGATCGGACGTTCCTCGCAGCAATGCCTGCTGGGAGTCTGTATCGGCTGTTATAGACAGACTCGTGTATCTTATTTTTTAGCACATGAGCTGGGTTTCCAATGCGTGCTCGTTTGCGTGTGTGTTCAGCTACCTGGCCGTGTTGTAGTTGAGCTGGTGCAGCAGTCTGTCGGCCAACACGGCTCTGTACTCATCGATGAAGATGTCCTTGCTGCCGTAGATGCTGACCAGCAGGCTGATGATGTCTGACGAACGGCGTTTCGAGCCCATCTTATCTGAAAAGAGGCATTAGACTCTCAGTAAAGTCAGCGGATGGTGAAGACGAGCAGGAGGAAGAACAAACGTGCGTTCGCTGACCGGGGACGGCGTCGGTCGGGTCTGGGGTCCAGTCCTCCGGGTCGTTTCCTTCTTCGTCGCTGTCCTGCATCTCCAGAGTCACCGGGTCTCCTCTGGACAGCTCGGAGGCCAGGTCCGTGCAGCCCTCAGCGTCTCCGGTCAGACCGGCTACGATCTGCCTCACGGTGTCCTCCCGAGTCCTGAAACACAACACAGCGAGGGACGATTCTAGAAGGAGCAGCTTCGGTGTTTGACCCGTTTCCACAAAGATCAGGGAGGGATCAAACACATCAGCCCGAAACAGTTCAGCTTCAAGCAGGGTTAGAGAAGTGACCACATCATCATATATATGTAAGAAACTGACTCACCTGAGGTACTTGCGGATTGGTTGGCAGGCGACCTGCAGGATGACCATGGATGGGTCCAGCTCTCTGAGGGCCTTGATGGCCGAGATGTAAACCGTGAGGATGTCAGATGTGTGAACTCCTGATGGTGGACAAAGACTCAGTTTAGAAAGCTTCTGTAGATGTCTAACCACTAAACCAACACTGGCCCCCAGCGGACCACTGACCTGGGTGCAGCAGACGGCTCTCGAAGGCAGATTTGAGTGACGTGAGGAGCTGCTGTCTCTGGTTGGTTCTTTCCAGACAAAACTTCAGATCTTCAATGGCAGCTTTGGATTCTGGGAAATCTGAGAGATGTGAAACATGAAACAAAGCGAGGTCGCCCACCCGGACCCATCAGTGCAGAGAAGTCACGTATTTAGCCTAGCTTAGCACAAAGCCTGGCAGTAAAGGGAAACTGCTACCCTAGCTTAGCACTGTCAAAGGTGGAAATACACACTTTCCAAAACTGAGTTTTTACAAGATGATTCCACTTCAATACGCTGAATACGCAGTTTTCTCTCCTACCTCTGATAATACTGAAGAGCTCCTCGATCCTCATGTTGACGTAGATCCTGCAGAAGAACTGGTGCATGTGGCACCTCCACTGCTTCAGGACGGAGCTGGCAGGCTGGCCGGTCTGGATGCTGGGAGCGCTGGGAGCACTGGGAGCACTGGGAGCACTGGGAGCGCTGGGACCGTCTCCATCTGCCTCACTTGCGAACACTTTGCTCAGCCAGCCCAGCACCAGCTCCAGCCACTGCACACACAGAACACATATAAGACACGAGCCAACTGCTAATGAAGGGCTAATCCGGACCAGAGATCACATGACTGAACGTTCACTGATCAGGACAGACAGACAGACAGAGAGACAGACAGAGAGACAGACAGAGAGACAGACAGAGACGTTTTACCTCCTGGAACTCCAGCAGGAAAGAACGTTCATATTCTCCCCTGCAGTGCTGCTCCATCCGCTGCTCGATGAGCTTGTGCAGGATGGAGGTGACGGCCTCGGAGCTGACCCACTCCAGCAGCTGCAGTTTGGAACTACAGGCACACGATAAAAAACAGGGAAAATAAGATAACAACACATGAAATGTGATCTAACATGTGATCAGATCTTCATTCAACTCCTGAAACCTGACAACGCGGAGCCACTTCAACAAATAATACAGAACATTTATACTTCTATTCTCGTTCCTGGGTCCACTCACAGTACGTGGCTGAGCTCCTGCAGCTGCTCCAGGGCCTCCTGACACCAGCACTGCAGCGTCGGGACCCCGCAGCCCCGACAGACCCCTCCCTCTGGGCCGTCTGGAACCTCGGCCCCGTCCTCGGCCTGCCCCTCCTGGTTCATATACACAGAGAAGGTCCTGCTGTAAAACTCCAGCACTCGCTCCTGGAGAACAGGGGAGGGGGAGAAGAGGAGGAGGGCCCTGATGATGGTGAAGGCCCGCTCCTGGAGGCCCCTGGGCCCCGGGCCACAGAGACTCCCATGGCCCTCGTCCTGCCACGTGCCCAGCCTCTCCAAACCACCTGCGAAGAGGAGGAGGAGGAGGAGATGTTTGAATATTGTTGCAGATATAAACAAAGAAAACCAGGATTCAGCCCTGAACCCCTCCACTTATTTTATTTTTCGACTTGCCCAGAAAAGGTTCCAGTCTGCCCATCAGAGTCCGAAAGGCGGTGAGGAGAACCCAGGACCTGCCTCGCTCCTCCAGCTCGTTCTCTGGCTGTTTGAGTCCGGACCAGAATTCCGGAACCACCGAGGAGGAGAGACGCATCTGCAAAGTCTCCAGCAGCCAGCCGCCGAGCAGCCGGCCCAGACCCCGACGACAGAGGAGATCCAACGAGTCAGATAGGCTCTGCTCCGTCACCGAGCAGCCAGGGAACATCTAAAAAAAAAATTATAAATGATAAATGTTCTGACGGATGCTGCAGGGCTGCAGTTTCCAATATATTTCAACTGGTCTCAGGCCTGTGGGGGTGGGTGGTCGGCTGTTAACCTGGCCATGCTGCCATACCCGACCAAAGACATTTCACACACTGGACACTTGTCAAGGTATGTTTGCAGGGACGAAGGCACCTCAGAGGGGTTGACTTTAACTCCACACCTGGATGTGATCAGAGTAAACTGTCCTCGGCCCTGGACTCTTGTTAAAGTCTACTGGTCTTGACTACAGCGTTGAACAGTGTCGTCTCATCATGAGGAGACTGATGACAGTGTACATTGGTTCATTGGTTATGCATAGAGACGCAGGGAAACTGCCAGCTAGCAGATGGTCGCACAGAGAGACACAAAAAGTGCAACAGGAAGACAAAGAAAGACAAATAAAGAAAAAGGCGAAGACAGCGTCCCATGTATGCCGAATTTTACCGATGACCATGACTAATCATTAAACTGTCCTAAGTCACGTCCTGTCGGGTGTGAACCATCGCTACACGCAGAAAAACATTAAATCATAAGGTAAATGAACGGAATTCGTCACCATCGGTTCACTCCATGTTGGATACTGTCATTTGCCTACAAGTCCAGTGATAAAGCTCACTCACCAAAGCTGCAGTGACAGTTTCCCAAGCATCAGCAACACCCAGTTGAGCTGCGGATCCCGAAATCTCGTCCGATTCCGATTCCATAACGATTTCCTCCATTTTCGTAGACTTTGTTCTCAAACAACGAACTAGCTAACGAGAGTAAAACATTTAAACTTCGGGTTGTTTGTCGTGTTATAACGCCTCGCGCGTTTTTGTATAAGTACACATTGTGTCGTAGATATGTTTTATTCATGCAAAAATAATTTATATATATCAGGAAAAACCTTCTGTTATAAATTAGAAATTTCTTATCATGGTCCTTGACTTGCGTATCGCGGGTTTACTTCTTCTTCTTCGCCGTTTTCTTCTTCTTCCAACGAGTTTCCGGTAAACAGTTTTCCAAGACGCTCAATGTTGCCCTCTACTGTTAACACCACGCACAGATAATTCCTGTTGTCATTAGGGGTGATTATTACAAACAGCGATGGTAGCGTCAATATTTTTAATAATTGCATTATCAACGATTTTTTTGTACACATTTCGCATACAATTACTTCTGGTTAAAACATTTAAATGGAGTTAGGATTTTTACCCAAAGGAGGTTATTTAGAGCTTCTCTGGACACAGAAAATAAGACGAAAAACAAAACCAAAAACAAGATGTACAGTATGTACAAAACATGACAAGATAAGATAAAATAGACAAGGTAAAAAACTTCATTAATCCTACGCCAGGGAAATTAAATTGTTGCATGCAACAAACAATAAAAGATAGACATAAGAGGACCAAAAGAGTCAATGAAAAAAGTATACAGAATAATAGAATAATAATAGAATAGACAATCAGCTATGTATATGTACATTATGTACAAAGAGTATGAGAATACTGCAGCCACAAGAGTACAAAATGTATGCTGACTTCAGATTAATAATAAAAATAGTGTTAATACTATTGTAAAAAAAAAAAGAAAATACAAAACAGTAAAAAAAATATGTAATACTGCACAATATGTAAAGGATCTGAGCGTATGTTGGCATAAATGACAAACAAACAACACATTATATGGGAGACAACATCAACACAGTCTTATGTTAAGTGATGCTGGAGTTGAACCCTGACAGCTGTTGGAATGAAGGACCTGCGGTGGCGTTGCTTCCTACAGGGTGGATGCAGCAGTCTGTTACCAAAGGAGTTGCTGAGGGCCCCCACTGTTTCAAGATTCAAGACTGCCTTTATTGTCATGAGCATGGACATTTCAAAGAAATTTGCATTGCAACCCCCGTGTTAGAAAGATAATAAGAGAGATAATGAAATAAAATAAAGATAATAGAATAAAATAAACATTCAATAAACATTCATAAATGCAATAAAATATACTAAGATGCAGCTGAACATACTAAAATGTATGTATTAAAATGCAGCTGACAATTAGGTACTAATGCAGGGGGTGGAGGGGTTGTCAATGATTAATGTCATCTTGGCTAACATCCTCCTCTCACCTACATCCTCAGTGGTGTCGAGTGCAGTCCAGGACAGAACCAGCTCTCCTGACCAGTTTATTGAGTCTCTTTCTGTCCCTCTCAGAGCTTCCGCAGCCGCAGCAGACCACTGCGTAAAAGACTGCAGATACAACCACAGAGTCATAGAAAGTCCTCAGTAATGTCCTTCAGACTCCAAAGGACCTCAGTCTTCTCAGGAGATGGAGACGACTTTGGCCCTTTCTATACAGGGCACCAATGCTCGTGGACCAGTCCAGTTTATTGTTGAGGTGTACACCCAGGTATTTGTACTCCTCCACGATCTCAATGTAAAAAACCCTGGATGCACACAGATGTAGTCTGTGGTGCTTTCCTGTGGAAGTCTATCAACATCTCTTTAGTCTTGCTGGCATTGATGTGTATATGTACAAAATAATGATAGTATTAGGAATAAAATAACTACTGCTATTATGTAATAGTAAGAATATTGTCTACAACTGCTTAAAATGTATAACTGCTCATCCTTAGAGGATCTTGTTGGGTTCATCCCAGCTGACAAAGGCCAAGAGGCGAGGGAACACCCTGGACAGGTCATCGAAATAAACAAAATAGTATAGTGTATATCAAATACACCCCTTTCAAAATAATACTGCCAAAGAAGAGATGCAGTTACACACTGTGACCACTGGAGGGCAGTGAACACTCATGATTGTTCACTCACGATACTCGTCATTTCCACAAGTGTCAAGTCAGATATATCATGAAGCGACTTCCGCTAAAGAAATTCTAAATAAATCATTCAAATTAGGCAGCAGCACGGATACGCCACTCAACTACATTAATATGTATGCTACGCTGCTAGCAGACGTAACGATGTTCAATTTGTGATGTAGCTGCGTGATTTTTCGCGTGTTGACTCGAGTTACCGATACTTCTCAGCCCCACACTTGTGTTTTGAAAGGTCTGAGCTCAGTCTTCAGCAGCAGCTAACGTTAGCTGCGGCAGCTCGTCAGAAACATCATCATGGCAGCGGAATGCGAGTGAGTTTATTGACAGCTGGTCTCATTTCCCCCCTTAAACTTCAAAAATATTTGCTGACATTCATTGTATTTAGTCTGAAGCTGTTTTATTCAGTGGTCCTCATAGTGTTCCGAGTAAAATCTGACGAAACGTCTGATAAAGCCAACGTTGTTTAGCAACACAGTGTGTGAGCTAACAGGCTAACGCTAGCTTAATTTGGGTGAACGTTAACCAGTTAAAGTTAGAAAATAGCACAGAAAGGCAGCTGTGCGTGTTGCCCACTGAGTTGTCTGCTCTTGTCCGCAGTGTGCTGTCTGAAATCGAGGTGCTGCAGTCGATCTATCTGGATGAACTGCTGGTCAGCAGGAGGGAGGACGGGTGAGACCACAGTTAGCATCACTTCGCTTTATTAGCTTCGGCTGTGACTGGTGCTTCCTCAGCGGTTGGCAGAGCAGGGCTGGTGTGAGGATTCAGACTAAACCGGTGTCACAGTGTCCAACAGCGATGCCACACATTATTATGCCCCCCACCCTGCAGAGGAAACCACACCCTGTGGTAGAAAGTAATCACTAGTACTATTCTCAGGCACTTGTACTTTACTGGAGTATTTGCCTTCTCTGATACTTCTTACTTTGACTCAGAGGGAAATAAGCTCTTCCTACTTTTTGTATTAGTTTAAGTTGCAGTTGCAGACTGATAATGCAAAGTGCAATCAATCAATATATTCTGATTAACACTGAGGCTTTATTGATCCTGGGGGGGCAAGATACCCAACAGATACTGTATGTGATGTAGTTGAAATGAGCTCCACCTTTACCTGCTGCAACGTTAAAGTGATCAACTCATTAATGTGTCACTAGTAATGTTGAAATAATATGATGCACGTTATTCTGAAATGGGCCATTCTGCATAGCGAGTACTTTTATTCTTTGTACCATAAGTATGGTTTGATGTTAATACTTCTGGACTTCTATATGTAACAGAATATTTCTACTCTGTGGTATCTCTGCAGTTACTGAAGCGAAGGCTTGGAGGACTTCTCCAACCGCTGCCTGTAGCGCACTAACACCACCCGATCCACACTTAGTTAAACTTAGTTGATCCTGTTGTGTCAAAGAATCCCAGATTTTGCTGCACTGAAATTGAAGCTGGTGAAATGTGTGATCCTGTTTAAATACTGTGGTTCATGTACATTGTTGTGACAGTATGGCGGAAACATTTGCCGTGGTTATACAGCTGCAGTTTAGCTTTCTGCGGCTCACAGCTCGCTCCTAACAGCTAACAGCTGTCAGATGAAATGGAAATGACACAGAAAACTGACCTGTGTTCAGTTCTGTCACGACGAGCAGAGCTGGAGGACAGACTGTCCTTCGCTCTCATTAAAAACTTCAGCGGCGCTCTGTTATCTGGGGGGAGATCTCCAGTAAAGAATTTGTCACTGTAACAAGGCGATCAGATATGTTAGAACACGACTGAAGCTTTTCGATGGGTCAGTCAGAGACCTCAGACAGTCCAGCATAGTAAATAATGAGAGAGTGATCATCATATTTCATCAGATCAGTTATATTTTGGCCATGGACAAATCTTTTCAATCAATTAAAGATCTTGAAAGCTTGTCCTGAAACATTAAATCCACATATTTTTGACTGGAGTTTTGCACAGAGCGTGTGGTTTGTGTGGCCTGTCGGGCCTTGTGGTGCTGCTTTGTCGCATCAGCCTGGTTGATGTCTGATGACACGTGACTCCACTAGTCTCCTTTGTAACGACTGTTGTTAAAGCTGCTGGTCTGTTGGGTCCCCCAGGGGCTGGGAGGTGAGCCTGGTCCTGTACCCGTCCACAGCCGAGGACTCTGTCTCCCAGTTTGTCCGGCTCACCCTGACTTTGACCCTCGATCAGCAGGTATGAGCTCCACGATCTTACATTGCTCCCACACATGGTTTCAGTATTTCATCTGTTTGAGAGTCTGCATGCAGAAAACAGGACAGGAACAGAGACAAACACTCACAATCGTCAAGATAAAGCTACATTTTTATTATTGATAACGAATCCCGTCTGACTTCCTGTCTGTGGCTCTCTGCTCATTGGTTCCTCCTGAAGATATAAATCTTTAACAGCACCTCATAAATATCTGGTTTCAGCAATTTCCTGTGTGTGTGTTTAATGGAGCTCTGTGACTCACAGTGAATCTATCAGGCTGTGAAACGCTCTCTGAACTGTTAGCACAAACATTCACTGAGATTTGTCGACTGACAGAAAAATGTAGAATATCACCAGAGTTATCAGCTCAGCTCTCATGATGAAGAAACACTGATGAACATGACTCCACCTGTTGTCTGTCTTTAGTATCCGTCGTCTTCTCCGGTCATCTCCATTCATAACCCACGAGGCCTCTCTGATGACAAGCTCAGCAGGTAACGAGCCGACGCCGTGGACTTACCACTATTACTACTTTCTGCTCAGGACGTCATGCTGAGTGTAAAACCCTTTAATCGTGTGCAACCTTTCTCTCTTAGTGTCCAAAAGTGTCTTCAGTTGGAGGCTCAGTCCTGTCTGGGCTCACCTGTGTTGTATCAGCTCATTGAGGTGTTTTCTTTTGATAAATAATTTAACAGAACATGAGGTCATGATCTGCTGTCCTGCTGCTTATCGTCAAGCCTCTAACTCTTCTCCTGTTTTTTCTCCTCCAGAAAGCGAAAGAAATCCTGACTGAAAGTAATATTCCTCATGGAAACTGTGTCATCTGCCTGTATGGCTTTAAGGTACGCAGTATCAACAATGAGCATAATAAGGAGCAGCCTTGTGTTTTGTAGTATTGTTAAATATTCACTGGATCGGGTTTATCTAAATCTGTGGTGTGTTGTGGATGAAGTCGTGACACAGCAACAAAAACATTGATGATATGTCAGTGGTGTGTTTTCCAGTTCGTTCTGCTGCCCCCCGGTGGCCAGAAAAATATTCAACGCAGGATTCGACTGCGTCTCATCTGCAGATTTTTCCAGAAACGTTCCTAAAATCTGCTTTCATGCTTCAATGTTTTGTGTACGTCGTCAGGAGGGAGAGACGTTCACCAAGACGAGCTGCTACCACTACTTCCACTGCCACTGCCTCGGCCGCTACGTCCGCCACTCTGAGAGCGAGCTCCGCCGGAGGGAGAAGGAGTTAGAGGAGGACAAGACCAGAGACCGGACGGACGATCAGGTTGGTCAGGGAGTTCTGGTCACAGGAGTGTTCCGGTCTTCTGTCTCTGCAGCGGTTTAATCCCTGACTCCTCTCGTAGGAGCTGACCGTGGTGTGTCCGGTGTGCAGAGAGCCTCTAACGTACGACGTGGATCAGCTTCTGTCCTCCCCCGCGCCCCAGCTGCCTGAGGTGAGACCGCCTTCTGACGTAGACTAGACGTGAGGCGGCTCAGCTGTTTCCAACACGTTTGTGCTTTGTGTTTTTCACTCAGCTGGACGAAGCAGCCGTCGCTTCAACGTTTCAGCAAAAGTGGTGTGAGCTCCAGAAGCTCTGGGAAAGACAGAGGTCTAAAGGTGGGATCATTGATCCGGAGGTGGAGTCCAATCGGTTTCTCATCCACATCAACGAGGTAAGACAAACGGCCACATTTAGCTCGTAGCGGTCAGTGGTTGAGACGTTTAATAAGGTCTCAGACATGTTTAGAATTTATAGTTAAAACCAACCCGAAATTATTGTAAATTTGTTATTTTTATTTTATTTTAATCACGAACGTTTTTCCCACAGACTCCTTCTGTTGCTGAAAACGGAAACCTGGACGTAGATGTCTGTCCTGGCCCCACGGTGCCCTCTGTTTCCTCTGATGAAGCTGGCATCAGAGGGGACCAGTTTGTTCCTGGACTGTCCCACTGCAGAGGTGGTCCAGGCCAGAGGCGTCAGAACCAGGCGAGGGGGCAGAGGAGAGGGGGCAGGTCCAGACCACATCACAGGAGAGCCGCCCCCGTCGCAGAGCACCTGGACAAACTCTCTCTGTCCTCAGACTGCGCTGAAGGACCAATGAAGGCCAAAGCTCAGGGTAACCACGGCCAGCAGGTGCCAGTGAACGCAGCATCGTGTGAGTCTAAGTCAGGCAGGGACGTCTGTGCGGAGCAGCAAGAGACCGCGGTGTCTCCGGGGGGTCCGCCGGCGTGCCAGGCGGCCTTCGAAACCGAGTGCCCAGAAGATGCTGCGGACTCGGCGGGGGGCCGTGTGCCTCGTGGAAGGAGAAGAGGTCCTCACCGACCTGCCCCGCACTCCGGGGCCCCTGGGCCAGCGCACTATCACTGGGACGGGAGAGCCTCGAGAAGCAGGGGGGGCCCCAACAACCCGTACAGCAGAGGAGGGGGGCCCCGCAGGGGTCACGGCAGGGGCTTCCAACACAAGGTAGTGGAGAGAGAGAGGGGAAGAGAGGAGGTGCTATGACAAAGGGCAACAGGAGGGCCAATGAACAAACGTGTGTTTGCCTCCATCATCAGTTTGCATAGATTAAAGCCCTGCACCAGAAATGACATTCACTGTAGTTCCCCCCCCCCCCCGACATCGCCCGGACCCTGCTCTCTGGTATGCACTGTCATGCACACTAATATCAGATCCAGATGGTTGTTGCTTTGTGTTGTGGTGCAATATGACTCGAAAGAACTACAAATTAAATTTCCTCTGGATGCCAGCGAGTCTCGTTTTCCTGTACTTTTGTGATTTGTTCCACTGATTGTTGCAGCTTTAATTGATCTACTTTTAATTATTTGTTGAGATTTTTGAACTATGATGCTGATTTCAGCAGAGCAACACACCAGACAGAGGCCACCACCCTGCAGGGAATAAAACAGGCCATCAGCTCCACCGTGGCCAGCCACAAAAACGCAGCTCACTTGTTAACTATAATAATCATTTTTACTTTCATGATGTTATTTAAGTAGATTTGATGATAATGATAATTTTACTGCAGTACTTTTACTTGTAAATGTTAGGATATGTTTATTCATCTATTATTGAATACAGGCTTGTCTCATTTCACACTGTGGTATTGAGTCATTCTCCCTCAACCTAATAGGAGTTAATGGAGCCAACAGAGACTGGCCTTCAGTCTTCAGGGGGGCTGAATCGGCCAAACCTCTCAGCCTCATAAGAATTTGGTTCTTGCTCTGAAATGGACCATTTTGCCCTGAGCTTTGTAAGGCTGGCACACTAAAATAGTGCTTTTCTTTCCACATCGTAACTCATACTGAGTGCACCACATCAAACACAAGAGAAACAGTAGTTACAGGGTGCTTCACCTGACACCAGCATTATTACATAGAATTGAGGCCCCATGTTAATATTTTGAAATCTATTTTATAGATTTATATATTGTGTTTATGTGGTACATATTCCTAAATGTGTGTTAAATAAAAAAAAGCAACATATTTTTAACATTTGTAACCAACAGACACACTGGACAGGAAGTGGTAGAAGCCAGAGCTCTAAACAGTGCAGTGCAAAGGCTCATGGGAGTTGTAGTTGAACGTCGAACAGGCGCATTCTGGGAGGAAGAGAGGCGGAACTACGTTTCACCGACGCCATCTTGGCAGTTTTTTGTTGGAAGACCAGCCCCCCCACAAGTCTGCGCAGGGTCGCAGAGGCGTGTTGTTGTTTTCAAAACGGCGGAGGTTATGACTGGCGGGACCGAGTTTCACAAAAGGTATAATAGCAACAAGGACCCTGAATCTAGAATGGACGTAGACATGGATTCCGGCCACATGGAAAGTGAGCGGGGTGAATTGGACAGTAGTATCCCGGCTGCGTGTTCTTCAAACGGCAGCGGCGGGGAAGAGGACGAGGCGGAGGCCGTTGGACGTGCGAGAGAAGCCGGGGGCTCTGGTAGTCAGCACACGCCGGACGGAGGCGGAGTGCTCTGCGGCGGCAGGGAGCAAGAGGTGTCGGTCGAGATTGGAGAAACGTATTTATGTCAACGAGCCGACAAGACATGGCGTGAGTGATGCTTCTGCTCTGTTCCGCGTCGGATCTCAGTGAAGCTAGCAGGTTAACGTTAGTGTGATGAGAAATTCACATATTCATTCATTACATATTTTAAGTTTTTTAAAAATAGATTGATTATCTTGAATATCTGCGTGGTGGTAAGATGTAATTCAGCGATTTTTGCTTTATATTGGTGCCTTCTGGAAAATTCGGCAGAGATGATAAAGTCAAAAACAGCGCAAAGAACAGCGGAGCCGCTTCTAAAAGTTGATATATCGGTGTAGTAAATAGGCCAGCGTTGCAGTTTGGAGGATTATGTGATTACCGTATTGAGTAATGGGTCAGAACACATCTAGCCAAGTTTTCTCAGACGAAATGACTCCAAGTATGTTTGCTAATAAACAAAGAGGCGTTCAGGTCGTAGAAGTTTGAATGGAGTTTGGCGAGGCGTCCCATCCGGTACAAGCTTGCACTTGTACAGGACAAAAAAAATAAAATAAATACGGCTTTGTTGGATAAAAGTCTCATTAACTGATGGTTCTTGCTCTCTTTCAGATACAGCAGAGGTGATTCAGTCCCGACTGAATGAACAGGAGGGCAGAGAGGAGTTCTATGTCCACTATGTAGGATGTGAGTAAATCACTGCTTCCTGATGTGCTCATGCAGTGCTGTCAACAGACTTGCTGGGGCCCGGGGACAAGAGACCATCATAGGGCCCCCAACTCTAGCCCTAATTCTCTGGCTTCTTGTCCCCCGGGACAACATACCCGGTTGCCCCCACCCCCCCGTCGACGGGCTTGTGCTCATGAATGCAATAATCACATAATTAAACCTTACATCTACATCATCCCTGCTCCGCCCTCATTTGCTTCCTTTATACATCCTTATTTTGCCCGTCCCCTCACCCGCTGCTTCACTGCGATCTTCATCTCATTTCCTTTGACACGCAGTCAACAGACGCCTGGATGAGTGGGTGGGAAAGGCTCGTCTGGCACTAACCAAGACGGTGAAGGATGCAGTGAGGAAGAGCACGGAGATCGGCGGCGTTGGTGATTTGGGCGAACAGCCTGAAAGGAAAATCACTCGCAACCAGAAGCGGAAGCATGATGAGATCAACCATGTGCAGAAGGTAGAGAAGTTGTGTGGTACTTAGTTATTTCATGCAGTTTGTGGTGGCACTCCTGTGTAATAAACGGTTGATATTTATCTGTTTTTCCTTTGCAGACATATGCAGAGATGGACCCAACAACAGCTGCCCTGGAGAAGGAACATGAGGCGGTAAGGTGGAGTAATTCATGCATCATTTGGTTAAACTGTCTTTTGTGTTATTGGTGTAACTTCCTAAATGTTTTTGCACTCTTTGTAAATCTTTTCCCTCTTTGCGCCGCCTTGCACGTCCCCCCCTCAGATCACCAAAGTGAAATATGTGGATAAGATCCAGATAGGAAACTTTGAGATCGACGCCTGGTACTTCTCGCCGTTTCCGGAGGACTACGGCAAGCAGCCCAAGCTGTGGATCTGCGAGTACTGCCTGAAGTACATGAAGTACGAGAAGACCTTCAGACATCACCTGGTCAGTGCGGCGCTCGCTTCAGTTTAGAGACGTTTGTGACCATCCTCAGGAATAACAGCTGCTCGTTCATAACATTTCCATCTTTGTTTGAGTCTAAGAACGGAGACGTGAAATTAAACGTGCAGAATATTTTTAGTCTTTTCTTGCATGTATTTGGGAGAAAACTGTTGCTTTTCTCTGACTCACATGTGACCATCAGTGCTTTTATTCCCAAATCCTGCAAAGTTTAGTACCAAGAAGAAGAATTAACAGTGATTAGGTGACGTTCATTCGACCTTTTGCCCTTCGTCTCCTCAGTCCCACTGTCAGTGGAAGCAGCCTCCAGGCAAAGAAATCTACAGGAGGAGCAACATATCGGTGTATGAAGTGGATGGGCGAGACCACAAGGTGAGTACACCTGGAAAAATAAATAAACGATATGGATTCATGTAGTTCTGGCATCTGCCTCCCTGTCATCTGTGTTTCTACTGGAAATAAACCAGTTTGAGTTCACGGCTGTGATTCTTCTGTTTGCAGATCTACTGTCAGAATCTTTGTCTACTAGCGAAACTGTTTCTCGACCACAAGACGCTTTATTTTGACGTGGAGCCCTTTATCTTCTACATCCTCACTGAAGTGAACAAACAGGGAGCGCACATCGTCGGCTACTTCTCCAAAGTAAGGCTGTTTCTGTTTCCTTTCGGTAACATCTGTCACCTCAGTCTGGGACTCTCTGATGTTCAGTCTGTCTTTGACGTTTCAGTGTCGCTCTGTATGTATGAATGTGTTAAATGCAGGTTCCTGCTGCATAAATCATCACGCTTTATGTTTGTAAGCAGTTCACAGATGCTGTTGTATCATCTCTAAACCTTGAAATGGAGCCACACAGTATGTGAGGAGAACCTCAGATCGGAGCCATCGACAAACGTTGGTGTAAACTTCCTGTCTGGTTTTGTTTTTCAGGAGAAAGAGTCTCCAGACGGGAATAATGTGGCGTGTATTCTCACGCTGCCGCCGTACCAACGCAGAGGCTACGGAAAGTTCCTCATAGCTTTTAGTAAGTGAGGCGCCATGACAGTAGCTGTGTGTGTGAATGATTACTGTTCACTAAGTATTAAATATATTCAAGTGTTTTTATATTAGCTGAGTCTGTTAGTCGTAGATCAGCCTATAAACTGCCTGAACCATAATCATGGCAGCTTACCAAAGCCTGCAGCCTTCATTATTGACAATGTCTGCATGCAGAACTCCACTGGAATGTGTATTTGAGTGTTACAGATGGTGGGACACACACATCAATCATCACTTTTGTAATAAAGCGTCCTTATCTGCTGTGTGTGTGCAGGTTACGAGCTGTCCAAGCTGGAGAGTGCAGTCGGTTCTCCAGAGAAGCCCCTGTCTGATCTGGGGAAGCTCAGCTACAGAAGTTACTGGTCTTGGGTCCTGCTGGAGATCCTGAGGGACTTCCGGGGAACGCTGTCAATCAAAGACCTCAGGTAGACACACAAACCCGCTGTCCGATAGCCAGAGACGTTAGAGTCATCATCATCAGACGGCTGATCTTTTCAGTTCAGAGTGTTGCCACTGACAGCTGATGCTCACATCAGACCTTCATCCCCCTCTTCCTCTCAGCCAGATGACCAGCATCACGCAGAGTGACATCATCAGCACGCTACAGTCGCTCAACATGGTCAAGTACTGGAAAGGTCAGCACGTCATCTGTGTGACGCCCAAACTGGTGGAGGAGCACCTGAAGAGCGCCCAGTACAAGAAACCCCCGATCACAGGTAAACCGATGAGTCGGCAAAATGTCAGTAAGCTGAAGCGCTAGTCAAAACAACACACGCACGCACACACTAAAGCAGGGGTCACCAACCCGGTGCCCGCGGGCACCAGGTCGCCCACAGCATCCACATCAGTCGCCCGTAAGCCAGTTCTAAAAATAGCACTAATCACGAATTAGCTCTCTAAAATGTTATTTTAATTGTGTTGCTATTCTTTTTGAATTACATTTACACTGATGTAAATTTAAAAACGAATACATAAAAACGTAAAAAAAATGTATATCATAAAAAAAGTTTAATATAGGAACTCTGACGTAGTCTGGGTCGGAGGTCAGTCTAGTGCGCATGACAAACCGGCTTTGCTGAGATGCAAAGATGAGGAGACGAAGTGTTTTCTACCCACAAAAACAGCAGAAAAAAGGAAGAAAACAACATTTTCACAGTGAATGGGAGGAAGAGTTCTTTTTTACTAACTTGAAAGAAAACTGTGTCTCATTTGCGGTGCGACTGTGGCGACGGCGACAGATGTGTTACTAAGTGTAACAGACGTGATGATTTGTTTTAATGGCTGCAAATGTGGTGATTAGTACAAATGTGATAAGATTTATTTTAAAAGGAGTCGATTTTTGTTAAATCTTACATAATTGATCATTTTTTACAAACATGGTTCAGAGTTTATGATTTGATAAAAACTGTTGGTGGCTAGTAAAAATTGAAAAAGATTTCCTGCAAAATGTTGTGGAAGTGATCATTTGAAAATGAAACAATTGGATATTGCATATTGAAATTTATCTGTTTCCTGCCTTGTTTAATCATTCTGAATAACTATTGTGATGGATCATCAGCGATCAGTGTCTTCACATAGAATATCATTAATAATAATATCAAATTAAAGGTACACTGTGTAACTTTGTTATTTCAGAAGTGTATCGTCAAAGTGGTAACACTTTGCATTACTCAGTGCCCTTGAAGTAGCTCTTAGTTTCAAAAAGGTTGGTGACCCCTGCACTAAAGTGTCACAGTCTACATCTGTTTGCTGTGTTGTTGTGGTATTTGTAGCTGTTCATTAACCAGTGAAACCAGATACAGATATACTTCATATTTGTCATTTTAAATTAGTTAAATTTACTGTATTAGCTTTAATTTTCCATTTTTTTTAGACATAATTGGCAGTTTTTGCAGTCATTCTGCTGCTGGTTTATTAAAATTCTGCTGTTGTTGGGTGATATGTTAGAAATGATCACATCAGGCTCTCAGAATAACGACCAGCAGGCTGAATGTTGCTCATGAACGCAGCACCGACTGTGTCATCGCACACAGACGTCACGTCGTGGTGTTTCTTCTTCACTTCACTGTCCTCCAAACATCACAGTGTGTGTCTTGTGTCCTTTGCAGTGGACACGATGTGCTTGAAGTGGGCGCCCCCCAAAAACAAACAAGCAAAGTTGTCCAAGAAGTGAGAGGAGTGACGCCGCATCTGTCCGTCAGTCAGCCGGTGCACGTCGTCTGCAGAGCTCACCTGTTCCTCACCTGTTAGGAAAACTCAGTGTAAATAGCCGTTATTAGCACCTGTCAGTATTTTCTTAAATATATATGTAAAAAAAAAAACAACTCCCAGACTCCTGTCTCTTGTCTCCTGGTTCTTTCCTTCTATCAACAAGATACGTTTTTCATAGATTGTGTATTTATACCAACAAAAATAATTTGGGCTGTTATTGAAGAATTTAGAGTTCAGATCAATTCATGGTAAAGAGCTTTTATATATGGATGATAATGATCAGCTGATTTCAAGGTGACAGAATGATGATGATGATGATGATGATGTCATCAGTCTAAAGGTGTAGTAGAGTCACGTGACTTGCCGACCTCTGTAGATCTGAACTACTGGACTGCAGACTTGGAGCTCGTCTCACAGGCCCGCTCAGCTGTTTCAGTTCCAGGCTCTGATGCTGAGCATGCTCGCTCCCTGCTGGAGCTGATTGGATGAGATCGCCTGCACCTGAGCCCTCTCCTGCAGGGACGAGTCCACATGTCTGCTGCGAGGAAGCGGATTAGTGGGACACCTCATGTTGGATGTTTCTCCACAGAAATTCAAAGTTTATTCCAAGTAAACGATGAAAAAAGTTTATTTTCAGCGTCCTCACTGCTGGAGTTCACACACAGGTGAGTTCAACAAAACAGTGCAGTGATGGTAGATGTAGATTTTTTTTATGTTCTTCAGCAGCTTTGGACAGTTTGTGGCATCACGGAAGAGTCTGAAATGATTCAGGTCTAAAATGTTTGCGGTTTGTGTACACGTGTTCGGGTCCACAGCCTGGTCTGATATATTATTTCTGATTTATTTAGTTCCCAAACACAGAAAATGTAACTGCTGGGAAATAAAACTCCAAGTTTAATGCAGACTTAACGTCAACAGAAGGCTACAATCAATTAATCAATCAGCTCACTGGGTCACTCAGTGCAGTTTGTCTATGGCCTGATGTAATATCATGATAAACACAAGGGGGCAGCAGTGCTCCAACTCACCACTGATGCTTAAAAGAAGCGTCCGGTGGAAACATTATAGTTTAACAACAGCAAATTTCTTCTTAAAAGACCTTCAGCATGTTCACTGTGAGGCAGTGATGTATAATATTATGTAAAGTATGTTTTATCATCGGGGCCTTAACTGACGGTGCACTTTAACTGAGGTGAACGAGGCTCCACTAAATACCTGCCTGTCCCAGTAGAGGTACACAGGTACAGGACGTTGAGTTTGGCTTACTGGTATCTGTGAGTTAAAATAAATACACCACTGATATATCTGCTGATGAGGAAGTTCAATTATTATTTCTGTAAACAATCACACACAGAGATGCAGCCTGTTAGCTGTGAACATGTGATGTTACAACACTTCACTGAGAAGTATTATTCATTAATTCATTCATACAGTGTAAATATCTCCTTGTAGTTCGAGTGTGAAGATGTCATTCCTCCACTAGACGCACACTTGTGTCACCACATGACGGATTATTTTACCACACTGATAAACTCCCTGTAGACGTCCACATAAATCGATGTTAATAAAATTCTTAATCCCTAACCTTCATGTTCACACAGTTAACCACTTCAGCACAACAGTCACTAATGTTTGGCAGAAACAGCAAATTTAATTAGAATATTTATCATTCATCGTCATATTCATTAACTCATTGAATAGAAAGCTCCCAGTGTGACTGGCAGTGAGTAAAAGCATTAAATAACCATCTAATATATATTCATGCAGAGGTAGGAGCTCTTCAATCAGCCCTCTGTAACGCACCACTAAAGATAACACTGACAGCATTGAGGAGGACTGGAAGGAGTCCATCAGAATGTTTTTCCAGTCAGGAACGCCGCTGTCGGCTGTAAACACAGTCAGACACATGTAAACACAGCTCAGCGGCACATGGGCGCTTCTTTTCTCTGGAACATTTTATTTATGTTCTGGGCTGTAAACAGGAAGTCGTGTGAAGCTTCACCATCGGAACAGAACGGATTAATGCTTGACTTAAGGCTGCAGCTGGACCGAGGAATCAGTCATGTCTGAAGGAAAGAGCAGACAGACAGACAGGCAGACAGACAGGCAGACAGGCAGGGCTGAAGGAGGATCTGAGCCACCATTTACCATGTCAGGTCTAAATGTTGCTGAAATATTTACAGAGAATATAAATAAAACTGAATAAATCTGACAACAACAAATCATTTGATTTGACTTCTTTTGAGGTTTGGTGCTGGAGTCCCGGCTGCGACCCTGGATACGGTCCACCAGCTAACTCTGCTGCCACGCCGACACTAATCAGCTCTGTCCTTTCAGCCGCACGCCATCGATCAGCTGTATTGATGATTCCATCAGCGCTGGCTGTGGCTGCCCTTCACTGCACACATGAAGCGCTTCAGTAAGTAAGACTCTCTGAACTTTTCTGTTCTAACAAGGCCTGAGGCGGAGAATGTAATAAAACATATGTGCATGAAAGATACTTAAAGGTTGTTCTGTATTTTAGTTCCTGTGTGTTAGTCTGCCTCTGGATCCTTGCTGACCTCCTGCCTGTGGCTCTTTGCTCCCAGCTCATTGGTTCAGACTAAAAATATAAATAGCATATTTGTCTGGGACTATTTTCAGCAGCGGATTAATCCACAGTTGGTGCTGTAGTGTGTGTTTGTGGCAGCAGGACAGTGTGTGTGTGTGTGTGTGACTGAGTCAGAATAAACTACAGTGTGTGTGTGTGTGTGTGTGTGTGTGTGTGTGTGTGTGTGTGTGTGTGTGTGTCAGTCAGAGCAACATTGAGGCTCACTGATGTGTTTTAATGGAGCTCTGTGACTCAGAGGAAGAGGATCCATCAGGCTGTGATTCACACAGTGATTATTAGCAGATACATTCATTCATTGTTGGTTTTAGTCTTTTAGAGAAATGAAGGAAAGTCACCAGACTGATCCTGAACAGGTCTGAATTTAAGGTGCAGTTCCTCTAATGGCCACTACACGGCGCCGGATCTATTTCCAGTATATGACGCCTGTTAAAAACATGTTAATGGACGATGAGCAGGCCGCTCCTCCGCTCCACCCACTTTCTGCTCCATTTCACATGATTTGGGATTTTCTGGCTCAGTGGTGAAAATGGCCCTTTAAAAATAACCTCTGACGATTTCACAAACACTGCGGCCGGATTATTTTACACGTTATGATCCAAATACCAGCCTGCATCACAAACCAGTACAAAATCAGTTTGTCTTTAGAGCAAAAGTGGCAACACATCAATGTAAAACTGCTCAATTATATAAATGAAAGTCTTGCATTGTGGTTTTTACAGGCAGCATTAAAATCTGAGACACCGGAACCACCAATCATAGCTGCCAGAACACAGCCCAGCCTATCAGCTGCAGCCTCACACTCTGCACGCTCTCATTGGCTGGAGGGGCACACACCCACCCACTGACCAAAGGTTGATGCCCAGAAATTCCCCAAACCACAACACAGAGCGGGTCATCAGCAATGATTGACAGGGATTATTTTACTATGTTTGTTCTTTAAATTCTGCCTTTAAGTAAAAGTATAAAAAGTAAAAGTAGTTGTTAGGCAGGAAAAAGCCCCTGTGAGCGTCACTTCACCACATTATTGGATCATAATTATTTCTGCCTTCATGTGTAAGAAGTTTTCTGTTGTAGTTGGCTGAGGTGGAACTAAATTGAACTACTTTATATAGTGTTTAATAATTTATTCTATTTTACCTGCATCATATTTTAGCTGTTTAGCTAGTTAAACTACAGCGATGCAGGAAGCCAATGACCCCCCTGACCCCTCAACAACACTAAAACCCGAGTCACAGAAATCACACAGGCACAAAATAAAGGGAGATTCTGTTTTATTTTGAAAAGTTGTACTTCAAAACCACTAAGGTTATTTATAAGGCATTCACAACAACTCTTTCCTTTTTGGTTTTTGGACATTTGAGACAGTTTTTGATGCTTTCAGGGAGGGTTTCCTACAACAGGAGTACAGCTAAGGCACAGCACTACTCCCAGAGAGAGAAGAAAGAACAGCAAGAAAATCAGAGAACAAACCGTCAGTGAGACGGAAATGGCACCGGAAAAAACCAACAGAACAGAGACAGGTTGGTGGCAAAAGTAAAGCATGAAAAGAACAAACCTCTCAGCTGGGAGTTTCCTCCACAATCTGAAAACTTTACCAACATCTGAACATTTTCACACCATCGAAATCGAAAAAAACAGTCACATCAAAGCAGCAGCTCGACCTCTCGACCCAGAAACTGAATCATCTCACTTCACTCAATACTGATTCACATCGACTCAATAAAACAACACGGAGTGGAAACTGATGCTGACGTGATGCTGAAATATTCAGAAGAATGATCACTTTGAAACTTTATGATGAGCCATTCTGACCGACATTCGTCTGAAAGTTGATTTAAAATCACGGTGCTGGTGTAAAATTTAACGATGCAAACTTCAAACCAAACGACCGACTGACTGAAAAGATGTTAATTAAATAAAAAAAGTGGAGAGATTAACCGTTCAGCGTTAAAATGAGCCAAACTCTCCTCAGTCACAAAGCAGACGACAGCTCCGAGCTCTGCAGCATCGTTCAGGCAGCTTTCAGGCCAAACCCACCGACGCCATAAACTGTGCTGAACATCTGGTAACATCTGGTAACACCTGCAGCGCACGTCCATCATTTCAAATCAGAAATTACATAATAGTCCCGATCCTTTCTACAATAAATATGACGACGTGCCGTTAAGTGCTAACAGCTCACTGCTCTACAGCTTTGGTCACACACACACACACACACACACACACACACACCGGAATAACTTATCTAACAGTTATTAAATATAGCTTTTACATGAACAGTAGAATTAACCGTCAGAATTTGTTTGACATGTCACAGATCCATGATCAGCATCACGAGCAGCTGAGTCGGGTGGAGCAGGGTGGAGGTGGGCTCGCCTGCAGTTACTTTAAAGTAATATTTTTTTGAGAATTACACTTCTTTGCTTTCTTTCTGAGCGTTGGACAGCAGGACGGGACCCCTCGTGTCTGTAAACACGCTGCAGCTGGTTCAGTTCATCTCTACAAAAAGCCAAAAAGCCGTTTGAAGATGACAGCTGTGGTCTGGAGGTGGTTTTGTGCTGCACAGTGACCTCCTGGAGTCCAGCTGTCACATGTCAGTGATGTTCAGAGCTGTTCTGTTACCTCTGGACAGCCAGGCCAGCTTTGTGCCTCTGTTTCCGGCCTTCATGCTAAGCTAAGCTAACAAACAGGTTTCTCAAACTGCTGCTTTCAGATGGACGGACAGATTATTATGAGCCAGCAGAGCTGAACCTGCATCAGTTAGAACAGCGAGATCGTTCTTCATGTTCTTCACTGACTTCAGACATGAACCTGTTCCGTCTCCATCCAGGAGAACCGACCCGAAACCGGTCCAGGTGGTCTCAGGGGGTCTTCACCTGTCCCCTCCTCACCTGCTACACCCAAACTCAGCTCACAGGTCAGATCAGTGTTTCATCCACACGTTCAGTCTGCTTCAAATCTGGATATTTAATTACTTTAAGTGAGAAAAGTTGTTCTGAGACCAAAACGAGAATTCACCGTTTGATTGGACGCCAAAAACGTCCAATCAAAACGAGCAGAAAACACAAACATCCGTCTCGGTTGAACCCGTGTAGCTGGACTCTATTAGACTTGTCTGAAGTGGTTTGAAATGAGAGCAGAGAGGAGAGGAGGTCCTTTAACGCCGAAACAACACCAGCATCCGTCCGACAAACACTCGAAGGCCTTTAGAAACAAAGGCGGACGTTTCTGTCAAATATCAGCAAATCAAATATTAGTCACTGACTAAAAAACACGTTTCTCTAAACTTCAGAATAAATTACTCGCGCAGCGGCTGCACGTTTTGACGCAGTCGCATCAGCGTCGACAGCAGAGCTCGGACAAAAACCGATGAAGAACAGACGAGGCGAGCTTCAAGTCTCAGGTGGTCTGAAGGGTTCAGACATGGCACAGAGAGAAAACACACATCGGGACGCAGAGCCGGGTCGTCTGGGGGGGGCTCAACGAGGTCCAATCAGCAGAGCTGGAAAGTTACTGAGTACTTTTACTTGAGTACTCTCCTGAAGTGTGACTCACTTCACAGCACCTCTCACGACATCTTTAATATCAAAAACACATTAAAGCGGGGGTTCTACTCAATGAGTTTTTGTATTTTTATTTTTACTGTTGTGACCACATTTACTTCAGTAAAAGTAAAAGAAGCGGCGCTTCTGGATGAAAAAACCCTGCAAATAAGACAAAGCTTTGACTTCTCGTCTGAATTTTAAGAATAAAAACTCGACTCTTCTTTAAAAACGTCTCCCAGGAAACTAAAAAAGAAAAGTTTCATTCAGTCACCGGATCACCGAGAGCCTCCAATTCATCTGTAATCTTGGAATAACAATCTGAAATAAAATAAATATGATAATTTCAAACCTAAATTTAATTTAAAAAACATAATTTATCTCAAGAAACTGAGTCCGAACTCGTCTTTGATCACCAAATATGAAAAGAGCAACCGCGTCCGTCTTCAGCGCCTGAACACGTAACCAGGAAACAAGAGGTATAGAGTTCACACACACACGCACACGCACGCACGCACACACACGCACACACACACACACACACACACACACACACACACACACACAGCTTTGTTCCCAGCTCACAGCGGGGGCAGCAGACGGAGGTCTGAAGGTTTGTCCTCAGTGTTTGAGTCTGTTTCTCTTCTTCGCACAAATTAAAATAAATAAATATCAGACAGCAGCGGGACATCCGCCCCGTGTCTTCCTTCATTGGTTCCCGTCCTCCCGCGGTCCGTCCGTCCGCTACCTGATCCGTCCGTCCTCTCTGGGCGGGTTCAGTTCAGACTTGGGGTCGGGGCCGGCGGCGCTCCAGACCGTGAGACGACAGCGCTGCATGACGGGACAGGCGCTGGGCCCCATCGAGCAGACGTCCGCGGCCGACCAGTGGCCCTCCAGCAGCCGGTCCAGCCAGCGACGCAGCGGCGCCCCCGTCAGGCCGGCGTTGGCCTCGGCCTCCTCCACGGCGCCAAGGCTCACCGGCAGCCGCAGCACCGGGTTCAGGCCGTGGAAACTCTGCTCCATGTAGGAGTTTCTGGCCGGGCCGCCGTGCAACCGCAGGGCGTCCTCTGGATCCAGGACCAGGGTGAGGAGGGGGCGGGGGGGGAGAGAAAGGGAGAAGGTCAGATTTAAAGATGGACACACCAGACTGAGTCTAAAAAAAATCAGGTTTCATGTTCAGCATCAAAGCCTCATTTGTGACCTCAGCACGCCGACGCTGCTCCAGAACGTCACGGCACAAACCTTACAGGGAAATACAAATCGTACTTTCTCAGCCAATCATCTGCCAGTTGTTTGATTGTCCTGATCTCACAGGTGTTTGCTGTCCGACCAGGTGGGGAACAAGTTCACCTGGAGCGAAAACAGTTCAAATCCAGCATTTCCAGTGAAGAAGAGGAGGAGGAGAGCGGCGGGGCCATGTCTGTCAGCCCGTCTGAGGAAATGCTGGACTGGAACTTTAAAGATGTCAAATAAGGTTTGGAAGATGCAAAAAGCTGCTGGATAACAGGTGAAAAAGTGTTTGTATTTAAGGTTTGGGGTGAGAAAAGTGACGAGTCGAGGAGAAACGCAGCGCTGAGGGAAACTACAGATCCTACAATTAATCCTTAATCTTAACTTAAACTTAGTGCTGATCTGAAAATCCTCAAATAATCTTTTGTCCATCTGATGAAAAAATAAAATACAAATATGAGTTTTAAGTTGTTGTCTTAAACGGCCAGGAGGAGGCAGGTCTGTCGCCATGACAGCAACACATCCCACCACGTCACACCAGCCAATAAAACCTCCCCATCTATTCGTGCACCAGGCTTTACTTAGAGTCCTGCAGTTATCCCCTGGACACGCACGCACGCACGCACGCACGCACGCACACACACACACACACACACACAGGTCCGGGGAGGTCAAACAAATCAAACAGTGATCCGGGGGGGCTAATTCAGACAGAGGTGACCCTGTGTGTGCGTGAGTGAGGGCCTGGATACCAAGACTATAAATATATGTATGCATGGTGCCGACAGCTGTGACGGGGGGGCTCTGCTCTGTGTGTGTGTGTGTGTGTGTGTGTGTGTGTGTGTAATTTAAGTATTAGATATGCTATTGACATACAAACTACAGTGACCCCTCTACAGCAACAGGTGTTTCCATCAGAGCTACTTCCCCTCTCTGACTCTCTGACCGCTCACCTCGCTGTAACGGCTGCTGGTGGTGGAAGTCCAGCGGGGCCACGATGAAGCTGGTTTGACCCAGAGGGTTCCAGTGGTGCAGGACCCTCAGCGTCCACACGCCGGGCCTCAGCGGCGGGGTGAGCGGCGGCCGGTAGTGGGTGACCTCGGCGGAGGCGTCCACCAGAATGTCGTAGGTGGCGGCGATGACGTTGGTGGGGTCGATCCACACCACGGTGGCCGTCAGGTTGGTCTGGCCTCGGCTCCAGCGCTGCACGGCCACCGGCTCGTCCTCCGGCCCCACGAGACCCCCCCAGTTCCTGAAGAGACGCTCCTTTGGATCCCAGTCCGTCCCGACCTGAAGAGCAGGGAGAGAGGATCGCGCCGTTCAGACTCTGAGACTCAGGGGTGCACAGTCCATCGGTCAGCTGACGTCAGACACGACAGACCTGCACTCCCCTTCAGATCCTGCAAACTAAACTCAGCAGTCCTGGTCTGGACCTAAAACTAAAGGCTCCAAACTGTGGACCAGACCTCAGACCTCACTCTGACTGAACTTCATTTCAGTTTCTACTAAAAACTTTAATAGACATTTCTGATCATTTAGTGTCTGACCTGGATGTGCTGCAGTCTGTTGGTGGGGTGTGGGGGGCTGGCCGGGGCGAAGTGGTCTCTGGGCGTCACCCAGGTCTCCAGGTTCTCCAGCTGGGTGGAGGCTCGGTTAGTGGCCACGTGACGCACCAGGTAGCCCTGGAACTGGTCTGACAGGAAGTAGAGGTGGACGGACACTGGGTGGCTCATAGCCACGTACCTGAGAGACACAAACACTGAAGTGAGGACGTGTCTGCGTCAGCCTGTAAGCAGGAACAGTTCAGCTATTCAGCTCTGACAGCACGCCCCGCTGCTGACTGTTAAATGACACGTTCATGGTGCACAGAGGAAGAATCCCACTGACTTTTCCTCTAGCGCCACCATGAGGTTGACATCTGTGCTTTTGAGTGAAATGTCCCAACAACAGTGGGATGGATTGTCATGGTGATCCTCTGACAGCCTCAGCTGCTAATTACTGCTAACAGGGTAAACACACCTGATTAACATCAGCATGTTAGCGTTGTTATTATGAGCATGTTAGCGTGCTGATGTTAGCATTTAGCTCAACGCTGTTCTGTGCAGCCTCGCAGAGCTGCTGGCACTAACGTCTGACATGTGGGCGTTTTCATCCACAGGAGTCTGAGATGTTACTCAAATCACAGGTTGAAGGGAACAGACTAGTCCTGTTTTAACTCCCCCCTCACCCCCCCTTAACACACACACACACACACACACACACACACACACTCTTCCCATAATGCTGCTCCCACCCATTCTAGCCACCAATCCCCACCCGAACTCCAACAAGTACCTCCTTGTACCTACTGTGGGTCTCCACCCCACACACACACACACACACACACACACACACACACACACACACAGCTGGAAAAATCCCGCCTGTGCAGACACTGTAGCCCGATTGTGCTCCAGGACAAGCTAACGTTATCTTTATATTTAATTTGGACTCACAAACAGCGGTGGTGGTGAGTTTAGTGGAAAGACGCATTTCATCTGCCAGTCCCCCCCCCCCACAGCGACTGAGCAGTTTCTGTCTCAGCACGAGGCCCAAACTCTCACGACGGGTGAGGGCCGATACCCGGATATGAGGCCAACGACATTTCCTGCACAGACTTGTGTTCTCACAGCCCGTTTTGGTCCACATCGAGTTTGATTGACAGCTTTTAAACCAACCAAAACAATCAAAAGTAAACGAGCAAAGACGCTAATGTTCGTCTGACGTGAACCAAACAGGTTCAGCGTTAAAGTAAACCACTCGACCCAGGAACTGATCTCAGACCTTTAAGGCTCCTTCAAGATCTTCCAGAGCTCCTCAGGAACCTTTTCGACTTCACAAACCTCTTGGTCACAAACCCGCACGTCCGTACCTGCAGCTGTTGTCACTGGGATGGCCCTGCAGCGAGCTGGCGGCGCGGGACAGCCCCATCCGAGCGAAGGCGTGGTAGTGGCTGAGCGCCGAGTCTGACAGGCCGGCGGGGCCGTCCGTCTCCTGCTCGTAGATGTTTTCCCAGTAGGCCTGCAGGCTCGGGGTGCCCGCGGCGTACGCTCCGAACAGGTAGGAGTCCAGCTGGTTGATGATCTCCTGACTGACGCTGGCCTCAAACTTCCTGGCGAAGAAGGTGGGTCTGGACGCTTGCTGTGGTCAGAAAAGACAGAGGAGACGTGGAGCGATGACACCATGAGACCAACTGTGACCTTCAAGAAAAACTCAGTAAGACACAGAGAAGACAACATTTAAGACAAGGATTAATAAGAGGAAAAGTCAGAAAATAAGATTAACAGGTTCAAATCGTCCACGTTTGTTAAAGTTTGTTGAAGTCTGAAGAGGGAAAATCGGCTCTGCAGCACATTAACATGAGCGGAACAGTAGCAGCACTGATCCAGGCTGCAGCAGCGCTCACTTCTGTTTGTCCACGTGAAACCACCGACCTCGAGTTTACGCACAGCAAACAAATAAATCTGCAGCTTCCAGTTACGCCAGTTTAAAAGCTTCATTTAGTTAGTTTGTTTTGTAGCAGGACGACAAAATCCCAACTGTGACTGAGAATAATGACCAAAATCACCACAAGACGCACAGCATCTCGACAGGAGGACGTGTATTAGTGCAACCACAGCACCATCATCTCTTCTCTTACTGTGGTGCATTTGATGTCTATGTTAATGTAGAACTGACCAGTGGTTTACTGGTCCTCTTCTAATGTTTAACTGGCAAAAATGACAAGAAAACGCTGCAGAAAAACCAGATTAACGGGTTAAAATCAGTCCTCAGAGTGAGAATCAGACCTCCTGCATAAACATGGCCGACGCTGAGAGTCACTGTGCTCGCTGAATCTTAACTCCCACAGAGTTTATGAATCAGGACAGGCCCGTTCACTCGCCTCTGTTTACCGGCAACATACCTGCAGGACCACCTGTGTCAGTCTGTACTGAAGGAAACACTAAATACAGCAGCCTGATGCATCAGAGATTCAGAGCCAGTCTGCTCCTGTGGCCCCCGGGCCGGTCCACTGCTGCAGTCTGGGGTCAAACGCCTTCGAAAAACGATGAAAAACAGCCCAAATTTCATCTTTGAGGAGCTCGAACCAAAGAATCTTGAAAGTGTTGCATGTTTTTGTCAAACTCTGCATCGTCAATACTCTTTGTCTCTATATCACACATCACGTACATCACAAAACTCTCCAAAAGGACAAAATATATCTGAGAACCTTCAGTCCTGCTTCCTGTGGAAAGGATTAGTCAAATCACACACACACACACACACACACACACACACACACACACGCCTCAGATGGGTGTGGTTTATGATGTCATCGGGCGGGTGTGACCTCGAGCTCTCGGTGGGCTCCGGCAGCACCGGCGGACCGAGAAACCCCGACATGATGAGAACCGCGGGGCCTGGCCCAGCTGCATCTGTGTGGTTATTCTGGGTCTGTTACCCGACAGTCTGTGTCCTCACAGCTAAAGACAACAGCGCAGACCGCTAGTTACATGTTTCCTTCATCGTCACATCGAGGTAAGCTGCTGTGTGTTCTCCCCGCTCGGCCTGACGGTGGGCAGCTACATGTGATCTTCATCTTCTCCATTTAGTCCAGAACGAACTCGCACTTTAATCTTGAGAACGTGCTGCTTTTTAAAAACTTCTCTTTCAGGTTGTTTTACTTTAAGTTTGCTTTACATTCAAGTTTTAACTTATTTTCATCATGATTCATCTCTTATGATTTTGATTAAAAGATTTTACATTTGGTCTAAAAAATGTCCGATGCATCACGCTCTCCCACATCTGGAGCAGCTGCAGGTACGAACGAGCCGCTGAAACTCGCTAGCTTGACAGTGAAGCTCTGTGACGTTTTCACTTCCTGTTCAGTGAAGAGCACCAATCTGAAAGCTGTTTTATTACCACGTTGTCTCTGCTGTCCAATCGTCTGTGAACATTTTGCTACATGACAGCAAGCAGGCTAACGGCTATAAACAGCTAACGTTGATCAAATCAAATGTGCATAAAGTCGGACAAAGCTCTGTGATTAGGTGATAACACCACAACCTTCATCTACAGCGACAATGAGTCGTGAACCCATCGACTACAACGTGGCCCCCGTTAAAGGGATATTAGGCACAAACACAGAACGATGACCACGATGGCAAACTGCTGGAAATCAGGAGTTCTTCATCAGAAAGTTATTTATTTTAACTCTTTATGTTTGCTAACCAACATTAGAACATTAGAGTCTACCAGCTTTGTGAGCCCCACAGTATACTGTGTACTGTCACTGCAGTAGTCTGTGTACTGTCACTGCAGTAGTCTGTGTACTGTCACAGCAGTAGTCTGTGTACTGTCACAGCAGTAGTCTGTGTACTGTTAGAGCAGTAGTTTGTGTACTGATACAGCAGTAGTTTGTGTACTGTCACAGCAGTAGTCTGTGTACTGATACAGCAGTATACTGTGTACTGTCACAGCAGTAGTCTGTGTACTGTCACTGCAGTAGTTTGTGTACTGATACAGCAGTAGTCTGTGTACTGTCACAGCAGTAGTTTGTGTACTGATACAGCAGTAGTTTGTGTACTGATACAGCAGTAGTTTGTGTACTGATACAGCAGTAGTCTGTGTACTGTCACTGCAGTAGTCTGTGTACTGTCACAGCAGTAGTCTGTGTACTGATACAGCAGTAGTTTGTGTACTGATACAGCAGTAGTTTGTGTACTGATACAGCAGTAGTCTGTGTACTGTCACAGCAGTAGTTTGTGTACTGATACAGCAGTAGTCTGTGTACTGTCACTGCAGTAGTTTGTGTACTGATACAGCAGTAGTCTGTGTACTGTCACAGCAGTAGTTTGTGTACTGATACAGCAGTAGTTTGTGTATTGTCACAGCAGTAGTTTGTGTACTGATACAGCAGTAGTTTGTGTATTGTCACAGCAGTAGTTTGTGTACTGATACAGCAGTAGTCTGTGTACTGTCACTGCAGTAGTCTGTGTACTGTCACAGCAGTAGTTTGTGTACTGATACAGCAGTAGTCTGTGTACTGTCACTGCAGTAGTCTGTGTACTGTCACAGCAGTATTTTGTGTACTACAGCAGTAGTCTGTGTACTGATACAGCAGTAGTTTGTGTACTGCTGGTGCACAGCAGCCAGATGTGTGCGCTGTACTGTACATGCTGTACATCTGTGTTCCTGACCCCTCCATTGGAGACTGCAGCAGCCTTTAAAGCTGGCAAACCCCGGCATTATAATAATGACAACCTTAGAAACCAGCGGCGACGAGCTACAAAGCTCCAGAAATACCAACCGCCTCAACTGTACAGCTGTTTCCAGGATCAGCTCTTCTTATAGAAACCATCAGCAGCTCAACCACAGGCGCTGTGTTCAGGTCTGTCGTTACACGGAGCCAAGGACGGCCCGTTGTGAGTAAAAGCAGCACTGCTAATTTGTGAATGCGAAGCTATTCTGGTCCCCGGCCGCCGAGGCCCCGAGGAGGACGGGTGGACGGAACGGAGAGAGCGAAAGCTCACAGCTACCGACGTGATGGCTGCTGTCTGCTGATGCACAAAGCTGTCAATCAGGCCAAGAAGAGAGACGACTCACCTGGAAGCGCGGCAGATCTGAGGGCTTGAAGTCGTTGGGCGAGCAGCCACACCAGTCCACGATATGCTTGTACTGGCATTTGCATCCCAGTTTGCGGTTCCAGTTGGTGAGCCTCAGGTTGTTGTCCACCATGGTCTCACAGAACGCGCTGTTCTCCAGCACAGTGTGGAAGAACGACTGCCGGGCAGACAGACGGACGAGGTCACTCACATGAAATCTCATAAAATACCTCAAAAAACGTTAAAGCTGCAAATTCTGATTGTTTTCAAAGCTGATGAATCTAATAATGATTTATTTGTTTGACTGATGAAGGATCCTGATGTTTCCTTATGCTTTTGTTTTGAAATTCTTATAGTTTTCGGCACTTCCTGGATTGTTTTAAAGTTGTTTCTATCGTGTTTTTAGAGATTTTATTCATGATTTTAAACTCACATTTCTATCTAATTCTGATTTAAAGAGATGTTTAATGTCAGAGAACAGAGGCGGATTATCCTGAAACACGCTCTCATGTCCCCCTCTGTGTGTCCCCAGCAGACACGTCCTCTGTCTCTGCACGCCGTCTGCAGGGTTACCTCGGCAGGCAGCAGCGTGTAGGCGTAGAAGCGCTTCATGCTGCCGACCAGCTCGTCTCTGGAGTTCACCACGTAGTCCACAAAGGGCCGGTTCACCAGGAACCAATCGGAGCCTCCGTCCACCGCGATGCCCTCCGGGATCTTGCGGTCCCCGAGGCGCCACATGTGGGTGTCGCACTCGTAGAAGAGGCGGTCCAGACCCTGCTTCCGGATAAATCTGAGAGGACACGCAGCATCCAGGGTTTAGTTGTGACTGAGCTCGGCCACAGATCAGATATTGAACCGGCTGACCCTGCAGACTTCACTGACTATAATAATAATAATAATGACAATAAACTGAATAAATGGCACTTTTCTGAACAATGTTAGAAAATGTTTTGCAAAATAGAAGAAAAATAAAGTCAGATGAGGCAGATAAAATGATGAACAGCTCAAAGACATGAACACAAGGAAGTAAAGACGAAAGTAAGATAAGACCAAATAAATCAGAATGAAAACAGTATAAATAAAACATATCACACATTTTTAAAGCTGTGAGAAAAAAGTTTTAACATGAGAATAAACCTGCGTTTAAAAGTGGAGGACAAACCAAAAAATGACGAAACAGAAGTTTAAACTAGACTAACCTCAACGATCTAATCTGTAATCTACGTTTACCATTTCTCTTATCATAAGAGATATCCACTGATTAATTAATCAAGTAATCCTTTTCTAATTGCTACACTGAAAAACAAAAGCAAGCAAAAAAAGCCGTTAGTATAATTTTATTTTCTGAAAAACTCAACGTCCATCTGACATTCAGAGGCTCAGTTTACTGCAACACCTGAGAACTGCAGGTAAATCTGATGAGCGACAGTGAGGACTCGCTCTCTTACCGTGCGTTGTCTCGGCCGTGAGACTTGATGAAGTTCATGTTGCGGTACTTGGACAGGAAAGCCACCAGCTGCTCGTTGGTCCTGAGGGGAGACGTCAGCTGTCAATCATCTGAGACAGTCAGTCAATCACAGACACACCTCCAGCATCACACCTGCTGAATGGTTCAGGGTTCCCAGAGGATGACGACTTCAAAGGATAACTTTAGTTTTTTACAACCTGGACCTTATTTGTAGCATTAAATACGACCATTTACTCACCCAGACAACTCTGGTGGCATTTGGAGCCGTTTTGAAGAAATTAGCCCCAGAGGAGCAGCGCGTATATCCGTATAATGCGAGTATGCGAGTGACACGGATGATGTCATTACTGAACGCCGCGCGCTGCGAGCAGCCAGCCACAACACGGCTAACTCTGCGGCGGTCGGCTAGTTTAGCTGTAGTTTGCGACTGTTATTTTACACAAAATGGGTGAATATTTTTCCGACTCTGAGGTGGTGGACGATGACTTTGTTTACGATGGACGTCCTCACCGTTTTGGGTCAGAGTGCACGGACGAGGAGCTCGTTGAAAGGAGGACGCGGAGGCAGAGAGAGGAACAGCTGACCAAACAACAACAAACAGCTGCGCGTCCACGAGTAGACGGTAACTGGTGGTGTTCTTGTGGACAATGTTCATCGATGACAACAGAGGAGGAATGCCTCTGTTGCTCAGAGTGGGACTTGCGGCCAGGAGATACGCGTCTGGATGTGTCAATAAATGTCTGTATCACTGGAGGATTTCCGCGCAATGATAAACCGGGCTGTGGTGGAGACGTTTTTTCGTGTCCCTAAAGTGAACTGGAAGACCCAGCCAAAGCCTGCAGGACCAAATGGGCAACTTTCGATTGAGTAAGTAGCTTACACACATGTATAGATTGTTTATTTGCTTTGGTTTTGTTTGCTTTATGCGTAAGCCTGACTTCATGAGTGCAAACTTTTCTCCCTCCTCTGAATTTACTTTATTCTAATCAACTCTCTTTCAAAATAAAATGTCATGTTGTTCGGACAATTTGGAAATACGCAATAACGAACCACAGCTGTGCCAAACTACAGCTAAACCGACCGCCGGCTCAGAGGGGAATAGCACCAGCATATCATAACTAAATATTGGAATATGAACGAGTTTCTGCAGATTATGCGTTATATAGAGGCTGCGCATGGATGCCCCGAGTACTCGCATTATACGGATATACGCGCCGCTCCTCTGGGGCTAATTTCTTCAAAACGACTCCAAATGCCACCAGAGTTGTCTGGGTGAGTAAATGGGCGTATTTAATGCTACAAATAAGGTCCAGGTTGTAAAAAAACGAAAGTTATCCTTTAATGACCCCCCCAGCCTTTTGTTTCTCTCTGCTGCCGCTACGATTTGTAGTGAAACATCTGGGCAGCTGTTAATGTTAATGTTCCCACATTGAGAAGTTTAAGAACTTGACATTTTGTCCTCGTTTCCTCTCATAGTTTGAAAAATTTTGAGCTTTTAAATTCCTCTGGAAGAATCACGAGAGGAAGAAACAGCCCGTGAAACTGACTCACGCGATGCACATTCCCCGTAGCTGTGTTGTCTTTAAACAGCGTGTAATGGATTCACGTGTAAGCAGGATACAATTAAATACTTGAATGATGCCAAACAATCTTCCATTTACGGCGGCTAAAGCGGCTGCACGGGGCTGCGTCTGGGGCAGCTGGAGCGTTTCATGCAGCTTCCTCCTGCAGCGAGGAGGCAGCACGCCCACGCCGCCGCTCCCCGGTGTCGTCCTGACGAGTCGGCGGGACAGCGGGCAGACACGCCGCCTTGATTACGTTTGATTACAGTCGTTCAGACGAGCCGCAGACGTGCACGTGTGTGTTTGTGGGCATGTTTGTGTTCACTGACTGAGGCTGCGCTGCTTTCAGGCTGCTCGCAGATCACAACAGAAGCTTCTCATCTACACTTTGTTTTTGCAGACTTTCAGGTCGTCACAGCTGCATTTAGACATTGGATTCTTGAAGGAATACTTCTTCCTCGCTGGGCGTTAGATGAGAGGATCGACGCGACTCTCGTGTCTCTGAAGCTACAGCTGGCAGCCGGTTAGCTTGGCCTAGACCTGAACCAGGAGGAAACTACCAGCCTGGCTCTGTGCGAAGAGTAAAAATCCACCTACCACCTCTAACGCTCTCTAATTAACACACTAAAACATCTCACTCGTGTAATCTGTGCATAAACTGAAGTGCGATGTTATGTGCTGGATCATTTCTTTCTGGCATAACTTCCTGGAGTCCTGTCGTCATAGTGACTGTGTCCAGCTACAGAAACCCTGGACAACCTCAACACGGCGACAAAAACAAGACACAGCGTGTTCATCGGTGACCTTTGGAGGTAATAGAAGGTGCACTTTGTCACATTTAGACAGAGGCAGGCTAGGCTTTGTGCTAAGCTAAGCTAAGCTACGCTAAGCTAACCAGTTCCTGCCTGTAGCTCCAGATCTACAGACACGACTGCGTTTGCTTTCAGGTCAAAGAATGAATTTTGCCAGATGTTCTGTTTAACATTTAAAAAGTTTATGTGACCTTCTGTTGACAGCTACACACACACACACACACACACACACACACACAGATCCATTCTAATCTGTCCTCCCATCAAAGTGACGGTTTGAACACCCTTCCAGCTAAAATCCATAGCACAGCCGCGGTATCAGCACAGCCGTCGATAGCCTGGACGTCATTTAGGCACATGGAGAGTGAGTCAATGGAACAATGTGTGTTTGCCTCTGTGACAGAGTGTGTGTGTGTGTGTCTTATTGTACTTTGGGAAAAGAGGTCCTTTAGGAGCTGAATTTGAGCAGGGGGGTCAAGAGTGGAGCTGCCAGAGGATCATAATAACAAACCCCAGTTTAACCCAGTTACTTTATCTGATCTGCTTAACTGGAAGCAAAACCAAAGCTACGATGTCCATAATTAACCTGCACGCTTTACATACAGTAAGTACAAACATCAAGTCTGAAAGGTCAAAGTTCAAGCATGAAGACGCTCTGCAAAATTTAATGGAGGGTTTGGTTGAAGCTTACTTTGACTTCCAAATAATTTGCTTTAAGGAATTTCATTACGACCGATGTTAACGATGAGTCAATTAACATAAAGACAGAAACTGATGCTGTTTAACTTATTCTTTAAGAAAAAATCAACGGTTTTAGTTTCTCCAATGTGACGATTTGCTGCTTTTCTCCTAAAATCACAGTAAATTTATAATAATCTGCAGATCAAATGACTCACAATCCAAACAAAAAAGGCTTTTCCTTGAAATACCAACCCAGCTAGCCGATATGATTTTGGCTCAACAATGGTGAAAATCCAGGAGTGCTGGCTGATCAGACCGGTGAATTGGCACAAGCAGGCTATAAATGAGCCAATGGAACTGCATCAGTTTCAGTTTCATGGGCCCAAACCAAACAGCACAAATCACACAGATGCAGTCTCCACCACCTTCAAACACAGCGATGAGCCAAACAAAGAGCCACTACGGTCTCCAGAAATCTCCTCACGGTACCGTTTTCCTTCACTGCTGCAGCGACAGAGAGTAAATCTCCACACAGTATCTTCAGAGATCACAGATCCCCCAAATCCCCAAGCAGCAAGGCCGCCATTACAGGGCTCTGCCTCAAACCTAAAGACTCCCAGTCCGTTCAGAGTCGATGCAGCTGAGGTCTACTGGCCACGTAACCTGATCCATAAGACCTTACACAAACCAAACAAGGCCCGCAGGGCTGCGAGGCCGCTGGTTAGCGGTTAGCTGACACGGTGCTTTAATAAATCAATGAGCTGTGTGTTTGGCAGGAACTTCACATGATGAGTAAATCTCCTCCTGTCTTCTACGGAGAAACAGGACGGTGAGCTGTGGAGGGATTTCCAAACATTTATGAATCAAGAATCTGTTTGCTTCCTGTCTTTTGGCTTTTTGGTTTAAATAAAAATGGAAACCCTGATAAGAAGAAGAGATCATTTCTGGGCCTGGTGTAACAACACTGAAACAGACCTGATGGGGTAGTCTGCAGCGCTGAGGTTGATGAAGAAGTCCCAGGACCAGTCGGTCATTTTGAGAAGGTCCTCCATGCTGCGTAGGTACATAGTCAGCAGGCTGGCCCCGCCCCAGATGGTGGACATCCGCCAGGGAGTCACCCGGACGTTGGGATACTGGCTGGCCAGAGACAGGACCTCTCTGTGGAGGTAGTTGGACCTCTGAGAAGCAAAGACAACAAGAAGGAAGTTCATTTTCAACTGAAATGCCTCCTAGCCCAGCCGACCGACCTGATCTGGACCTGGTCCGACAGGCTCGGGTCGGGTATCAACACCTCTACGAGCAAACTCAACAATCGTCATATCAGCTGAAGGAATACGTCGGCTAAAGAGTTATGTCTGTAAGTGACGAGCACGATCTCATTCACGTTTGTCGCCATTTTTCTGAAAAGACGGTCTCACCTGGTCCACGTGGATGTAGTAGTAGTGCGAGGTGTGGTAGATGGCTTTGAAGAGACGCTGGAACTGACGCGAGGCTCGGCCGTGGACGACCAGGACGAAGGCGATCCGTACGGGCACGAGCTGGGCGCCGTCCGAAGGGTCCTCATCCCACTGTACGTTCACAGCAGCCTTACCTGCACAGAGGAAACTTCAGCTCATGAAACACACAGAATTTTCAAAGGCCAGCGAACATAGCTTAACTTTAAAGATGCTTTCAAGTCCAGTTGGAAATACTGGTCATTGGCAACCGTTTAAAAGCTTTTCAACAAAATGCATTTAAAAAAAACAAACGTTTAATTGATTAATCGAGACAATAACCATTGTTCGTCCCTGTGTGATCACTTATCTGAGAAGAGAACGGCAAGACAGCCCCCACATGCTGGATTCATGTTTCCTGGTCTAAAGAGCGAGCTGTAAGACCACGTCACTGTCACTGTGAACCCGGCTCTCCACTCCGGCCCCCCAGCATCACGTCCATCTTTCCTGGAAATACTCGGTCTGCGGCTGGCTGAGCTAAATCTGCCTCCTCTGTATACAAACCCTCTGACAGCCTAAAGCTTCCCCATCATCACACTCACTCTAAAGATGGCGCGGGTTGAGGCCTGCTTGGCCTAATTAGTGACCTCCTGGGCTGTGGAGCATGCTGGGATTGGAGTTTGAGCAGAAATGACTGTAATCAGGCGGCTCGGTCGCGCACTGCTGCGCAGACAGGAGGAGGCAGGGGGAGTGATGTCGTGCACATTCAGGGACGTACGCTTTTGCCCTCGTGAGCCCAGAAACACCAAACTGTTTCCACAAGCCTCTTCAGAAGACCGAGCACATGTCAGTCAAACACGGACGTCAACTCCGACCGAATCATCCGTCACTGCTGCTGCAGCCCGGCTTCAGCCTGCAGATATAATGACTGGTGTGTCATAAAAAAGCAACCTATAATCATATAAATGAAACCTCAAACGGCCCGGGGTGGTTCCGAGAGCACGACTACAAGTAAATCATTAGTCAGCCGTTCCAAAAATAAGACTACAAACTGCTTGTTTAATTAGGGTGTAATTACGCTGGATGAGTATCATCCTGGTGGCGAGCAGCCTCGCCGTGTCCATTCATGCTTCAAGGCCCTGAAAATAGACCTGGCACGGCACTGGATGCCTGTTCGTGGCTCTGGCACGTGCCGGGTTAAAAATGTCTCTGAAAGGGTGAATTTGACTTTTTTCAAACTGCCACTTCAAAGCCGCCGCTTGTTCGTACGATCCCTTCGCTTTCTGCCGTTCAGCCCGTCACCCTTTCATTTGTTGACGGGCTCAATCACAGCCTGTGTTAACATGAAGGGATAAATCAGCCTTTAAATCATAGGTTAATACATCGAAGCTAACTACGTGCAATAATTCTGCGCTCGAGCTCTGGATTGCACCCATAAATGCAGGTTACTTTAACTTGGAAATATACGACATCAATCCTCGTCTGACCTAACGTACATCTTTCATCTTCCTCGTTAGACAGAGCGCATGAATGCTAACGGTGCGCTGCAGGCTAACAGTGCTGGATCGCACCACCACAGCAGCTGAGGCCACGCAAGATAAAGCAGATTGTAGACTTCATTTTCCTGGAAGAAATCTACGGCTGTTCAATTAGCAAGTTAGCATCAGGCGGCTACAAAATGGGACGCTTAACTTGAATAAAGCTAAAGTCTGATCTACGTTTAAACGTTTGTGTTTTTAGGGCCTCAACTAACAGATCATTTTTATCGTTGATTAAACTGATATTTTCCTGATTAATCAATTATTCATTTCGTCTGAACAACAAAAAAAAAATTCCTAAAGCACAAGCTGACAAGGGTGGAAAAGGGTTTAATCTTTCGGTTTCATCTTAATCTAAACGTGTTAATCGGTAAACCATCACTAAATGCACGTTGGACATGAAGAACATTGGTTTTGTCTGTAGTTACATAAAGTATAAAACGATCAATACTTGCACTTGGAGACACATCGTAAACTCATATTTTAGTATCTCACGATACAGAATCCCTCATGATGAGCAGCTGATTGTTAATCAATGAGCGGTTCCCTGCCTGTGCTGGACTCACCTTCCACAGGACAGTATCGAGGAACCCTCTCGGGCATCAGCGCCCTCTCCTTGTGTTTGCAGTAAACCTCCACTATCTGCTGCCGACACTCGCGGCTCTTGGCTCTGGACAGAGCAGAAATGGCTTCCTTCCCGCTGACCTCGCACTGCGGCTGCTCCTTCCTCGCCTCCAGACCGGGCGGCGGCCGCGTGGCCGACTTCTTCGCCTGGTAGAACGGCGGATTGGACCCCTGGACCGGTGCAGAGACGGTCGGAACCGGCGGGTGGGGTTTTCGGACGTATGTGCGGTTGTGACTGAGGCCCACCCCCCTGGGTGGGACGGGAGGGTACTTGAGGACGTCGTTGGCAGATTTTCCCAGCATGCTCTGCGCTTGGGCCTTATCCAGCTTGCGCTTGGCGTTTGCGACCGGCACTCGTTGGCGTTGAGATCGAGCTCCCAGGTTGCTGTTGCTGTCGATGGTGTCAAAGTCTTTAGGGACCGAGTTCTCGTTGTTGTTGCTGTCCAGACGAAGTTTCTCTTTCGGACGGTGGGAATGGTAGACGTCCTGTGGGGGAGGAGACACAGTTAGACCATGACATCCTGTAATCCTGGACAGAGAAGACGAACACACACACAAATCTGCCAAACACGTGGTCACATATTAGACCTCCAGAAAGTGCCAAAATTAAAACAATGCTATTTTCAAAATTATGATTTAGCATGATCCCAATTCTTGGCCAGTCGGTCGTTCCACCACTTTGGTCCAGACTGAACTATCATAACAACGACTGGATGAATCGACATGAAACATTCGTGTTCCCCAGAGGATGCATCCTACTGACTTTGATGATCCTGACTTCGTCCTACGTCGCCATCATGAGGTCAAAATTTAAATTTGTCCTTTACTTTGGTTTACGTAAAAACTAATGATTTTCCCATCAGCCTTAGCTGCTCTTTGGTTTTAATGCTAATTATCAAATGTTAGCATGCTGACACCCTAAACAAGGTGGTGAACATGACAAATGTTGAACGCACTAAAAATCAGAATTTTAGCATTGTTGGTGTTAGCATTACACAGACACGTTTTCATGTTGATGCTTTTCTCAGAGAAAGTGAAAAAGAAAAACCGTCCAACATGCGAGTACATGCATGATGTCCGTGCATGAATGTGAGCTCTTCTACGTTCTTCAGGACTGAGTGATGGTTCTGTCCCTCCCCTTCACAACAGCAGCTCAGGGCTGGAATGAAGCTCCGGACCGGACCAGAATCGAATCAGCACTTTGACATTAACAACGGATGGGGATCGTTCATCGTGACGACTCTGCTGAGAATTATCTCCTCTGCAGGACTGTTCTGGTTTTGAAAACCAGTACATGCAGGTTTAAACAGCGACAAAATGTTTGCTCGTTACGATGAAACGAACATTTTTCATTTTATGTCGTTCTTTCCCCTGAAGGCAGGAAATGAAGACCACAAAACAGGACGTGCAGCTAGACCTCAAAAAGCACCAGCATGAAGAATCTCTTCCACCAGGACTTACAGTCACATCTCCAATAAAAAAAATCTTCTGCAGATTTCTAATCTACAGTATATTTACTCGAGTCCTGAAAGCACCCCATCTGCAAGATGACAGACAGTCCTGGACGTCCTCATGCAGGTAAGTTTCAAACTCACTTTGTCTTTCCAGGAAAAAAAAAAAAAACAGGTGAAGACAAACGAGAGGGAAAAAAAGTCAAGAGCTGTGAAAGGGAATGATTTCCAGAGCTCAGGTGACCTTTAACCCCTGAGACTCAGGCAGCTGTGGCCTTGGCCATGACCTCTCTGCATCAGGTGGTGACATATGTGTGTGTGTGTGTGTGTGTGTGTGTGTGTGTGTGTGTGTGTGTGTGTGTTTCAGTCGCCAAGCCACACGACCACAATGGATATTTTAATCTCACAGATGAGACTATATCTGTCTTTTCCAGGGATAAAGAGTGTGTTTCTGTGTGTGTGTGTGTGTTTGTACACACCCACACACATGCACGCGCGCGCACACACACACACGTTATCAGAGAGCCTGTGGGAAGGCAGTAATATCAGCTCTTGCCACCTGCTCCTCCGACAACCTTTCATTATCTCATCTGTAATATCAGCTTAGAGGAATGTGTGTGTGTGTGTGTGTGTGCGCGTGTGGAGTCAAAGTGAATATTTCCAGCTCTCCTGCTGTCATTGTGAGAGTTACAAACGTTCTGTCTTGCACACACACACACACACACACACACACACACACACACACACACACACACACACACACACACACACACACACACACACTCTTTTCTGGAGGAAACAGCTGCAGTGATTTACTGCTCTTGACCAAAGTTTAAAAACCTGCAGCCTATTTTCTCCATTAATCAATAAATCATTTAGTCTATAAGATGTCGGAAAAGAGTGAGAACATTTATCCAAAGCCAAGATGCATTTTACTGTCATCGAACACGAATAAAACCAACGAATCTCGAGATTCTAGAGGCTGAAATCAGCGATTTCCAAACTGATGTTTCTGTCTCCTCTGCTGCGTTTTTTCCCAGAAGCCTGTGCATTCCATGGAGACCGGCCACAGCTGAAATACCACCGCTCACCTACAAAGACATCATTCTTCCCACACACACACACACACACACTGCTCTCTTGCTAACGGTGTTGTTGTGTGAGTCGGTTCAGCCTCTCTCCTCCTCGGCAGCTTCTTTATTGAAGTCGTGTTTGCCTCCTCCTGCTTCATGATGAAGGCGACAGAAAAGAGACAAGAGAGCCTGTTCTCCTCGCCGCCCGGGGCGAGAGACATTAAAAGAGTGGGGGGAGAGAGAGGGAGAGGGAGGGTGGAGGAAGGAGACCTGTTGTTCTGACATCTGTTGATTAGAGGCCACGTTCACACTGATGAGGAGAATCTGAAAATGCTGGTTAGGAGGGTGTGATGTGGATAAAACCCATCACAGTATACGTGATTTCACTTTGTGATGCACTGAGATCTCTGAGGACAGCTTATTTATACAGCAGTAAGAGGCAAACGTCTGATTATGATCAGTGAATACCTGACAAATTAAGGTTTTCATCATATTGATGCCACAATCCTGCAAAACTCCAGTAAAACCAGTGCTGCTCACTGATTGGTGACACCGTCTACCGTAATACATAAATTCATCAAATCAAGTGGGACCTGCGGCCAAAAGCTAACCCTGCCGATCATATCAAACCACAGCTGACCATTAGCTTGTGGGTCGTAGTAGCTAGCACAGTGATGTCATCCATTCATCATATTAGGTGTATGTCTGATGACTTCGATCCAATGCCAGGGAAGTTTAGTTGTGAATGATAAAATACGGAGGTTTTGTACTGTTATATTAGATAACATATAACACATAATATATAAAACTGTGTTTAAGCTTTTACCGGAATGAATGAGCGTCATCTCGGACAACGGCAACATTTCCCACAAAATACAGGTGACAGTAAACGTGCCGTCCTGACAGTATCAACTGTGGCTTAATCCGCCGCTGAAAGTAGTCCCAGACGAATGCACCCTTTCCTCCTGTTTAAGTAACGTTTGATAAAAACTACAGTGTCCAGTTGTTTGAGGAAATAAGTGAGCTTTTTTAAAAATGTTACCACAGATGTGTGAGGTGTTTTTAAAGATTTACACCTTCAGTAGTCAGAAAGTACGGAGAAAACACACACATTTCTATTTGTGGGCATGAAGTGATGCGATTAAACATATTTCTTTGCATTTATCTTATTTCATTAAGCTTTGGCCTTGATGATGTTCACAGGTCTCTTAAAACTACTTCTATCTATCCATTAATACAGTAAACCTGCAGTGCGGAACGTTTATCTCCCCCTTGTGGCAGTGAGAGTAACTACACAGTCGCTGTCACTGTGGCGCCTCCTCCGTTCACCTCTGACAGGCTTTAAAGAATCCAGGATGAAAATATTCAGTGGATGGAAACAAGCATGCATCTGGGTTTTCTGCTGATTCTCTGGATATCTGGTTAAAATTGGCGCTCCATCATCATATTCCTTCACTTGTCCTGAAGGTGGCGCTACAGGTTGAAATATAAAGGGTTCATCCTCTCTGGACTGTGAATATGCTCAGTTTATACTCATGGAAAACTGTCCACCAGACACACAACAAGGTGTCCTGCAAGCAAAAATAAGAGACAAAAGGCCGACGTGAAGAAGACCACCATGTGTTTCCTCCAACTCTTCATCATGACTTCATCACCTCAGGCTGTCTGTTACCCGTCACTCATACAGCAGGTTCAGATAAATGATGCTGCAAACAAACATGAGTGAACAGCTGTGAGATTTCTTTTGAGCAATTTTTCTTCACACCATCAAACCCATAAATGTATGTGATCATCATCATCATCATCATCATCATCATCAGCTTTATCTGTCTTCATCCAGAGCTGAAGAGAGAAAACCAAACCTGAGAACAAACAGTCGTCTCCCAGAGGACATGAATGGAAGTTATACGTCCAAACAACATGCTGAAAATAGAGCTGGTGAGACAAAGAAAAACCAGCCAGATGGACAGAAAGTAAGCTAAAAGGACTATAAGAGGGACGGGATGCTGCTGTGAAACCTGGTCGTAGCGGGACCCGGGACCCGCGGGGCGACCCGGGATTACAGCAGGGATTTAAGTCTCTCTGTGCCAGATTTAGTGAGAATTATCTCAAAGAAAATAGAGAAAAAAAACATAAAGCAGCTTTCTGGTTTTAACATAAGTGTGTTGTGCTTAATCGCCAATAGAAACAGCAACATGGCAGCGAATCAGGAGACATTATGCCCTGCGCTCGGACTGAAGGCACTTTGATGCTGCATTTATTGACCGCAGGCAGAAGAACAACTCATTATGAATATCATCATTAATCACATTTGTTCTTATAAGTATTTTTCACTAAACGAGGACAAGAATCACGACTGCGGTGAGGTGCAGAAACATATTTTTCCTACAAAACTTTTCTACAAACAATAATCTAACAACAATAATAATAACTGTTGTTGTTAAATTAGTAAAAGCAGCAGCTGCCACGTTGCAGGGTCTTCACCTGTGTCATGTAACTTGTGATAATCTTAAAATTGATCAGAAGTTATTTTTTCTTGCTTTGAGCTCTAAAACCTTTACAACCATCCTCCAACCCGTACTCTCACTTCCCAAAAATATTCTCACCATCAGTCTGACATGAGTCCTGATACAGAAGCACACACACACACGCACACACAGCATTTAGGGATTATTGAACAATCTAAACTAGATTAGAAAGCATAAATCCCATCAGAGAAACCTGATCCAAACCAATCCCCTAATCTGATCTGACCTGGCTGTTAGGATGTGAATCAGAGCTGATACACATGTGGTCAGCACTCTGTGTGTGTGTGTGTGTGTGTGTGTGTGTGTGTGTGTGTGTGTGTGTTCATCCCTTCAAAGGTGTGATGAATGTGAGCATGAGAGAACCGTGGCGCCATCCACAACTGTACAGTACATATGCTGCTACAGCATCACACACACACGCACACACACGCACGCACACACACGCACGCACACACACACACGCACACACACACACGCACACACACACACACACACGCACACACACACACACACACACACACCTGTAAACACTCCCTTCCTGCAGTTTGGACGCTGGAAACATGAACACTACTGGTATTCTAATGTATCTGTAATGTGAATGTGAGCACTGTGGAAGCTGCTGCAGTGAAAGTTAAACACACACGTGCACTCATGCGCACACACACACACACACACACACACTTACACACACAGCTTTCTTGCTAACTGTGTTGTTGTAAAGCTGTTGCAGTTTTACCGAGCCTCCTTCCAATGACGTCCACTCTTTTATTGGCAATAGGATGCTTCTTCCTGTCTATAAACACCCCGCCCCCTACACTCTCACACACACACACACTCACACACACACACTGAGTTTATCACCTCGACACATGTTCAAACTTCACTGACATGCAACAGGCTGCACCTCGAGATTATTTTCACCAGTTTTTTTGGATTAATCACGTGATCAGATGAACACAGAGAAGCAGCGAATCCTCAGATCTTTGCAGCCGATTCATTAACGAATCATTTCAATCAGCTGAACTCTCGAGGCGCCTCACCTGTTGATGACAGGTGAGTGTGACTGATCGATCACAACTACTGATCCAGCCGCCCTTCGTCTAGCGCCACCCACAGGACGAAGGTTACATTTTTAGCTCCACCACTGGCAAAGCTTTACGAACTGTTAAATAACCAGCACATCTGGATAAGACGATCAATAGAAAATTAATGTGATGGTTCTGATAATCAATCAATGGTTTCAGTCATATTTCAAGCTTTTTTTCTTAATGTTCTAATAAACGTAGTTTATTTGTATTTACAGCTGAACCATAATGAAAGCGTCTGTCGGTTCTGGTCCTGTTTCAGCACTTCATCACTGAGCAAACCATCGGCTGTAACACTGAATGAAGCAAAGAGCTGAAAATGATCCAACAACAAACAATTTGAAGCAAAAACTAAGAAAATCAGCTAGTTCTAGTTTAACGGTGCTGATCTACTGTTTTCTTTTATTGTCTATCATCAATATATATTGAATATTTTGGGGATTCGGGTTGCAGCAGGGTGACTTCTTGGACTCTGATTGTCTTCATTATGTGATGTTTCATTGAGAAAACGATCAGCAGGATATTTTAGAATGAAAATAACTGTCAGTTGCAGCCCTGCATGCTCAGCTTTATCACTGGTACGAAGAACCGCTAAACCATCTTCATGAGTCCACGCTCTGGGATTCAAATGTTATTATCCTGAACGAGGTGGACAGGAAAAAGGAGAGAAAGTGGAGGAAAACACGACGGAGCTCCTGGTGAACTCAGCTGCTAAATACTGGTTCAGATCTGGTCTTCGACAATCCTCACACACCCTCACTGACTAATTAACACACTGTAGTCGTTCCGAGACTCGGCCGCGTCCTCAGATCTCTCTGATTACTCATTTGTCTCTCACATCGACCTTCTGCACCGCTGCCTTTGTTCAGTTTGATCCTCTTTCCTTTTTTTATCTCCCTCCTTTTGTCTCCCTTCACCTCCCAAACTCCCATCTCTATAAAAAGTGCTGGCATGTATCTGCACTGTTTTAAAAGCCAATAACTGTTAGGACGTATCACCGCTCTGACACACACACACACACACACACACACACACACACACACACACACACACACACACACAGACAGAGGGAAGATCACAGAGTATCCGGTTAACTGTAATGAAAGGACGTAAAAATGGATGCCTGCAATACAGACCACGTCTCTCTCTCACACACACACACACATACAGAGTAGCACATACAGTACGTTCTTTACAACATGAGAGAACACCTGGATCCCACCAGGTAAAGGAGCAAAACAACACTGGGGAATCTCCTCCAGATCACACACACACACACACACACACACACACACACACACGTGCTGTTCAGCGATTCCACTGATCTGAACACAAACACAGACCGACTGTGGAAGCCGGACAGGTGACAGGTGAGGCTGCTCAGCGAGGGCTGAAGTGGGACAGGAGGAGAAGAGGAGCTTCAGCTTTGACTCGGCAAGCGACATGATGGCTTTCCCTGTAAATATTAACTAGCACTGTCTTTTTACAAGCTAAGATCAGAGGGGAACAATTTCCATAAAAAACCCACAATCCTTTCCCAGTTTCCTGATGTGTTCGTAGGATCCCTTGATCTCATCAAGAGAGGGGTTTTAATTAAACTCTTAAATCACAAATCTAGGAACAGAGTCTTATCCCTTACACTAATTTATGCAGCTTAATAAGAAAAGCTGAAACTGCTGTTAAGGTTTAGAATTAAGGGATTCATAACAATATGTCGAGCTTTTATATTCAAAGTTACGAAAATGACGTTCTGCAAGCGAGAAGCTCTGTTGCCAACTGAGTGGAGAAACGTCTCACCAAACTACGTTTGCAAAACACGCAATTATACATGATCTTCATTTTTACCACGGCGACATATAGGCAAGAACAAGAATGAAGATATTTTAGGACATTATCTTCGTCATTCTATAATTCGGCATATATATTGACAATAAATCGGTGCTTACTTCCGCAAACTGTTGTTCAGCTGTTTGGTAGCTATCACTACGGAGCATTTAGGAAAATTGTGAAACAAACAACACTTTAAGTTGTAAAATTGATCACATGCTGCTTGTATAGCTGGGTGAACAGTCAGCTGAACAGTAGCTACAATTACCCGAAAAGGCGAGCGAGTTTCGTATACTGGCCGTTAATCGACACCTTAAATTGGCCACTTTTAATATGAAGTTTGGCCCACCGACCCAGTTTTCCACACAAGGGACGAAAGCGGCCAACTGTGTTGATGCAAACGCCAGAACAACAGGCGAGCAGCTGCGGCCGCTCGGCAGCATCCTCTGCCGCTGCCATGCGGTTCCCCTCAGGGACAAACGCTCGGCTTCAGGCGGTGGAGGAAACACAGGTGGAAAAACGTCTTTACAGTCACACAGCCATGTTCACCGCGAACACTGAGCACAGATCATTCAAACCTACCGCCTGGAGCTTGTGCCGAACGGCCGCCTTTCCGAGCGACAGCGGCGGGTCGCCCTTCTTCTGCAGCCCCCTCCGCGGGTGCTCCCCGTCGGCTTTGTTGAGACCCCCGGCTCGGTCCTCTCTCTTCTCCCGGCTCCTGGCGCCTCCGTCCCCGCCGGCAGAGTCCAGGCTGCTGAAGTTCCACGCGATGAGAGTCTGGACCAGCAGGACCGCCAGAGCGGCGACCAGCAGGGCGGACTTGGAGCGCCGGGCCAGCCTGCGGGCACACGGGTTACCGTTCATCTCTCTCCTCCTCCTCCCTCCGGCTCAGCCTGAGAGCCCCATCCGCTAAACGCCGACAGCGGGGTATGAATGCTCCCCTACACGGCCTGAGAGGGGCTACTGGCAGGCAGAGAGGAGGAGGAGGAGGAGGGAGGAGGGAACTTGGCAAAGGCTTGAAATGAGGAGAGAGGTTTGGAGGTTTGGAGGGGGGGAGGACACAGAGGCCCCCATGTGGACACGAACGAGTCAACAGTTCAGCGAAAACATTTATTTTTTCATTTAGAGCAAATGACGTCGCTGCAGTTTGTGAACCACAGAAGAAGAAACGCATCAGGGTCCCTGCCAGGACCGGAACCAGTACTTCTACGGCCGCGGGCGGCACGTCATTACCTTACCTAAAATCATACTATTATTATTATTAGTGGTAGTAATCATCATCATCATCATTAGCATAATCATGTAAATTGAGTAGCATCTGTCTTAATTAAGCTTCATCTCACTTTACATAGAATCATATAATAATAATAATAATAATAATAATAACAATAATAATAATAATAATAATAATAATAATAATAACATTTAAAATATAAGATATATTAAAAGTAATAATAATAATAATAAAAGTATATCTTATCTTGTTTAAAATATCAGATTTTGTCCCTTAGGAAAAATGAGTGTTTTGTTTTGATGTAGGTAACTGAATTTTTTTCTGGAACATCAAATAAATCAAATCAATTGATAATTGTCTCATGAATAATTAAGTCCAGTCTTCACATGAATCAAACCAGAATCAATCATCAATAATCAAACTGTGTTTCCTGAATGAGTCCAGGTATTAATCTCCTTTATCCAATCACGTGTTCACAAAGTGTTAACCCTCGCTCGATCCTCGCTGTGAACCACTGAGCCTTTCAATCATGATACTCTCACCTGTTACCAATCAACCTGTTTACCTGTGGAATGATCCAAACAGGTGTTTTTGGAGCGTTCCACATCTTTCCCAGTCTTTAGTTGCTCCTGTCCCGACTGGTTTAAAACGTGTTGCTGCATCAGATTCAGGATCAGCAGATATTTACAGAAATCAATGAAGGTGATGAGGTCAAACAGTAAATATATTGACTTTTTTCAGGTGAGTTTATGTCAGAGAGGATCAGCAGGTGATCACATCCTGTTTGATTCATTTTTTTCACAGCTGTTCAGGAATTGTGGTTGTTAGAATGATAAACTCACTTTCCACCTTTCCTCCTCATACACACACACACACACACACACACACACAGATTATGTGTGCATATATAAACGAAGCCTCTTTTATATGATCTAATTAAATGATTACATCTTCACACATTATATGTCTTCAGCGATGTAAACACGCATTAAGCATGCACAGTGATCACACACAAACACACACACACACACACACACACAGCATGCTCCAGCAGTTCTATGATCTTGCTCTGCGCCATCTCTGCTCGCCTCCTAACACACTTTCCACCAGATTAGTCTGATTTCATGCATACTGCAGAGAAGTGCCAGAAATCTAATTGAATGAACATCTAAAAATAGACACGATTTCTTCCCCTCCCTCTCTTCACCCTCTCTTTATTTCTCTTTTTCTTCTGTCTCCATCTTCTTCCAGAAGTCCGGGATCTGGATCTTTGGAGAGACTCTTCCTTCGTGTTCTGCCTCTTGTGTGAAGGTGTAGTCCGGCCTCTTCCTGGTCTCCACGGCGAAGAGACCACGTAGTTGCAAAGTTATGATTTGTGACTTCTTCTGCATTTCTCAGGGTTTGAAAGGCCTTGAACTCGCTGTAAAGTCACGTCTTCTCACCAGAAACTTGAACTTTGACCCAGCGAGGTTGTGCCAAAAAGAAAAGGAACAGTAGGTCATCTTATAAATTCAAATTCAAACTCCTTTTCCAAATTGTGCATGTTTGAGCTCACTCACTTTAAAGCTTAGGTTACTGCAGACGTGTTTGAGTCTTTCCAGACAGTCACTGGTTTCCACGAACTGGCATCAAATCAGTTTAAGACTTATATGTGACACTCAGCTACAGATGTGTGGATACTGAAGTTTTAGGTTAAGTCAGATAGCGTTCGCCTCAAGTCACATGTTTAATTAAGTGAAGAGTGAAACAAAGGTTGTGCCCACACTGAGAGGATCCAGCCAGTTAACGGATCCGTCATTCATTCGCTTGTATTGTTTTCTGTGTTCTCAGTCAATCGCATCCTTCGTGCCACCCTCAGTGTCTGCAGGAAACAGTGCATGTGTCGTAGCTACATTATGAGTCATCAGAAAGGAAGTCAGATCAGTTTTGGCTCTCTCCTACTAAAACCACATCTATATACTGTAGATGAATGTGTCACCTTCTGAGGACACGCATGTGTTTTAGCACAGTAATCGGCAACTGTTTTGATATCATTTAGTCATTTTTCCAGTAACAATGCAAACACTTGATGGTTTCAGCTTCTGGAATGTGATGATTCTGACCCGGGACCCTTTTGCTGTGTGTTGCCCCCCCCCCGTCTATCTTCAGCTGTCCTAGCTAATAAAGACAAAAGGGTCAAGAGAAGAATAATCAGAAAACGTACATATCTTCATGCTTTGGACGTTTAACAGGTAAAAGAAGACATTTATATAATGAGGACCATGAACTAACCATGTGTTAACCATGGAGCCGCTGCGGCGACGCCATTAAACTCTAACTGCGACTTTTATCAACGTGCAACATGATTGCTGAGACTCGAACACAGACTCGTTCTTCAGTGCAGCGCTTTCGTGTCCTGTCCTGCTTCTGTCTTCCTGTTGTTGTTCTTAACTCAGACCACCAGACCAGAAACTTCCTGCAGAGCTGCAATCTTAATCATCCAGCCTGCGTCTCCCATCCGATGAGGAGAAATGAAATAACGTCTTATTATTCGCTTTTGCTCGACTGCATTGACTGAAATATTCAATATAATCTGACGACTACAGAAAGACTAAAATGTCAACAGTTTTCATTGACTCAATCTGGACTAAAAAGGTTTCAGGTTTCTTTGATGATGAGATTAAAATGACCAAACTTTGAGTCAACAACAGGCTTAAAAAAAAACAGGATGAGGTTCATAAATATGACAAAACTACAGAAACTAAATAAACACCAATCCAAATCTCATGCTATGCTAACCACTAGCTGTCCCAGCAGCAGCTGATGAAGATCACTGCGCTCTTTTTCTATGTTATGCCTCAATGTGATGTTTCAGACACGTCAGAATAAAGATACTCCGGACTCACATCAGACTCGAGTCTTTTATTTTCCAGGTTGCACTGACAGAGTAGCAAAATATAATGTCATTTACTTTTTATCCAAATATAAAAAAATACATTTGAACAGACAAAATAAATTTGGTAAAGACTGTCAGAGCTCACATGTAGCCCCATGCGCTGCCGTAGGATTGGACTGGCTGTGGGTTGATGATTTTGGTGATCTTGATGCGGTTGGGATCCCAGACGCAGTCCTCCTCCAAACCGCTCTTCACCATTCCACACCCGGGCGGCACCCAGGCGGTGTCGTACACCTCGCCGTACCTGGGGTCATGCCAGGTCTTCTGGCGAGGGTGGTGTTGATAATTGATGGCGATCACTCTTCCCACGTTGACCACGACCTTAATGACGACCCTGTCATGCTCAGGGTGATTGATGGGATAGCGGCTGGCTTTGGCCAGGTCTCTGCTGAGGTAGACGCCACGGCCGAGCATCCCGTCTTCAGACTGCTGGAAACCTGTGGCCAGTATGGTCTGAGCACTCTGCCTGGTGGTGCCATGGTACATGACGTACTTTCTACCATTAACGGGTGCAGAGAGGCCCAGCCGGCTGACGCCGTCGGGCACGTCGAAGTCATCTTCAGCCCACTTGCACTGGTACATGTTGGTTTCGGGGTCACTGCAGGAATGAGGTTCAGAGGTATTAAGGTCCCATTCAAAGAAACTAAAGATCATTACAAGTAAAACAGAGATCAAACAGAGGTTTCGAGTTTTTGTCGAGACAATAGCTGAACAGTATAAAGTTTTCTACCTGGAGCGTGTCCGTTCACGCGTCTGGCTGGAAAACCTGAGCCGGGTTTCTGCTGGTCCACGATGTGTTGTGAGGAAATGACACTTCTCACTGGGATTAAACACAGTTCAGACGTTAGTTAGGAAAACATCTTTTATCAGTCCAGTCAGAAGCATTCACTGAAGGCACAGCTTCCACCTGACTAACACGTCCTCCTCGTAAAACAAAGTGTGTGTTCACGTACCTGTGAAGGTTCCCCCAGCATTGAGGGCTGTGAGGCCGCTCCGCTTTTTATATGAAACTTCAGGAGGCGGTTCCATAAAGTGCCTTCGTCTTTCACTTTCGTTTCACTTGTTGCGCCGTTTTATGACTTTCATTTACAGTCAGACGGGATTTATTTGTTTGGGTGTGTCAGCCCAGCAGTGGTGGTGGTGTCCAGCCGGCCAGAACCTGACCCACCGCGATCACCGACCCGCGCAGGAAGATGTGAGAATGGAGTAATGGGAATTATGGGAGTTATGGGACTTTTCAGGGTTCCCCCACCCAGCACAGATGTCTGCTTTTTCCTCTGCATGCAAAAAACCCCCAAAAAACATTAATTCCAGACGCTCGTGTGTTTCATGTGTTAATGCGAGGAAGGTTACAGCCTCCTCATCACATTTTCAGCTCTGCTCGTGCTTCATGTGGGTCATCACGTCTCTCTGTGTGAAAGCGTCTTCACGATATCTGAACTTTTTGAATGCACATGAAAGTCGAACTGATTCATTCACAGTCATCAGAAAGCGTGTTTGCTCCGACCCCCAATCAGAGCTCTTGATTTGTTTGTCTGTGGTGACAGTGATGTTGGTTCTCTGATGTGATTGGCTCAGTGAAGGAAGTTCATGATGTCACATTAATTCCAGCAGCCACACAGACAGTGTCGTCAGTCACACCTGTGAGCTACTCGTTAAGGTACCCCCCCCCCACACACACACACACACACTTACACTTTTAATTCAAGGATGAATGAACACGTGAAACTGACGTCAGTGGAAACAGAATCGTAAGCAGAAACGGCTGATCGCACACGGTTTTCTCTCTGTGGACTCCAGGGCATTAACTGATGATAAACCAGTTTCTGCTCAGTTTCTCTGCTGGAAAAACGGTAAAATGTGGCCCATCATGAGTCACCAGCGACACCGTTTCTCTTCCCTCCTTTCTCGCTTCCTTCAGGTCGATAGTTCATGACTGTTTTCTGTCACCGCTGCTTTCTTGTTACTGCTTAATGTTGCATCGCTCCTTCCTCAGACTGGACTGTAGCTGAAGTCTTTATTACATCAAACAGCAAACGTCATCTTCTTTCCTCCTGAAATCATATTTCCTCTCTCAGCTTTTTACAGTGAGTTAAGGGCTCCTGAACGCAACATTTTCTGCTCATGTTTGGGTTATTTCGCCCACACGGTCCTGATGAAGGAACTGATTTTCACCAAACTGTCGCTTTGATTTTGACCGTTTTGGTCATGAATATTCAAAGTAGGGGAATAACACCTGATGATGCTAACAGGGCTAAATACACAGGTGCTTTGAAGCTTTTAGAAAAGCCCGTGTGTGACCTCAGTTACTCTGTAACGTGGCCATGCTGACATTAGCACCGTTAGCTCTGTGGATGTCGTGTGAGCTAATATCTGTCGTCCCTTCACTTTGATCCAGACTGAAACGTCTCCACAACTATTGGATGGATCGATACGATGAACTGCGATCACTTTGATGATCGCCTGACTCCAATATGTTGGTTTGTGATCGTAAACCTGCAAAACTAAAGACATTCCCATCAGCCCCAGCTGCTCCAGGTGTTCAGCAGCCTTTAGCAAACGTTAGCATGCTAACACATTAAATTAAGATGAACATGAAAAACATAACACCTGCCGAACATCAGTCCTTCTGAGCATGTTAGCATGCTGATGTTAGCATCTAGCTCACAGGGCTGCTAGTGTGGCTGCACATCACCACAGGTGTTTTCAGCTGATTACACCTGGATTAATGAGGTCACATGATTCCTTCAGTAAAGCTTTCATTTGTGTCACTAAGCTACCTGCAGCGAGAGGGAAGTCTGTCGGTCTGATCAGCAGAAATAAGACAAATCACATGTGTGGCTGAACCAGGGCAGGTGAGCAAGGCCCGCCCAAAAACATCTCACCTGTAAGACTGCCCTGCCTACACACACACACACACACACACACACACTCTCCTGACACCTCTGTCTGATCCTATGATTTTGAAGTGAAACAAAACTGTTTTTTCCACCATTTTCTCCTCTAAATTTACTTCTGTGTGAATTCCCCTCTGACTCGCCGCTCTGCAGCTTTTGGGTCTTTTCTTCTCTCTGTGGGAAAAACCCAAAGTGGACTTAAGACTCAGTCATAAAGTGGAAGTTTTATTCAAACAACCTGGAACAAATCACTGAGTTTCAGTCTCGCAGCTCCGCAGACGTCTTTGGTTGAATACGTGACCTCAGATAAACTCCACATGAGCAGAGCGGCTGTTTTAAAGGCGTGGCTTCGATATCCGGTGTCGTGAGATCAAACTGCCATCAACAGTCTGTTTACGCTTCAATCCTTCGCGTCGGTCACAGGCACATTGTGACTACGCTGCGTTCAGAATACAGAAAACTACAAACAGAAGGATGTCTGGTGCCTCTGTGAGCCGTGCAGTGTTACATTCTGTAGTGATCAAGAACACATTAAACATTATAAAACCCACGTTTTTAATACTACGTGTCTGGAAACTAAATTATGTCACCATGAAAGCAAAAGAAAGTAGAAAGTAAAATATTTATGAGATGACAGTATGCAGTAAAACATCTGAGGTCATGGAAACAGAAAAACCTGCAGATTAGAAAACTTTGCTGCATCTCTGATCAGAAGAAGGTGATTGTGAGCTCTGAACTGTCTCCAGATCAGATCTTGGACCGTTCAGCCATGAGGGCAAATGAAACCTTGTTGTTTGTGAGTGATTTTATGAATGTCACTAGCTGTGTTTTCTTTGCCCCTAGAAATGCGCAAATCCTAAATATCGCAATAAAAAAACTGGTAATGGAAACACCTATATTTCAAAAAATCCTCACAAATATAGCGAAAACATTTTTATGCTCTCATGAGGTGGTTTTTTAGACGTGTCGATATAAAAGTGTATTGCGAAAGTGTAATGGGAACACGCATTTACACGTCACCGAGGTCGGCGGACGCATAACACTTTCAGCCGTCTTCCTCAAAATTAAATCTCGCAGGACGTCTGAGAATTTACGAGAATTTTGGCTGGTTTGAAAAACACCGTTCAATGGAAACAGCTACAAGTAGCATTTGAACTTGAATTTCAGAAATATCGCTTTTATTTTGCGAACAACTGTAATGGAAACGCAGCTACTGAGACGACTGAACGACAAAACTTTGTAGAAAATGCAACGAGGCATCGTATGAGGCTGCGATCGTAGCGGAGGCTGCTGTTCGGTACTGTTCCTCACTATGGCAACAACTGTGGATTAATCCGCCGCTGAAACTAGTCCCTGACAAATGCACTATTTCCTCATGTGTGTTTGATAGAAACTACAACGAGCAGCTGTTTGAGGAAATGACTGAAGCTTTTTTAACGTGAAACCGTGTATTTGTGAGGCGAAGCCAGCCAAGTGAGCAACTGACCTGCAGAACAAGGAGTTGCCGGTTGATTCCTGTCGGTCACAGCAGAGGCAAGCGAGCTGCAGGGACGGCGACGACCGAAAAGCTGCCTGTAAATCCAAATTACAGAGAGAGCGGCAAAATGCCTCACCTTCAAAACGCTGCTCTGCACTGTGAGCTAACCTGCAACAACCAAACCGCCGAGGACGCGACGAAGAGTCGAAGCCATTTCAAGCTGCGCTAATCAACGCTTTCATCTTAAACACGGATCAAATTCTATCTGTAAACGAGGACGCTCGCAGAGACAAACCAGCAGAAACTCTGCAGCTTCTCCAGGTCACGGTTTGAGTTTTACAGGCAAAAATAAAGCACTCGTCAATGTGTGTGTTTATTCACAAACAGCAATTTGTGTCTAATAAACACAATGCAGTCTATTCCTGCTGTGGCCACGGGGGGCGCTCTCGCTCCACACACACAGTGTTTACAGCGAGTGTGGCTGAGAAAAGATATGTGAGATCAGACTGCAGGCACCAAATCACATTTTTCTGCTCATACGTGACTCAGATCTGTTTGAAACACAGATCCTGTATGATCACAACCTCACGGGGGCCAATGATGCATGAAGACTTTAGACTTTAAACTTCAGTGTTTATTCACAGCCGCCGTACGTAACGGCGCTCACTTCTCGGTCGCGTGGCTCTTCATGTGAAGCCTCACGTACGTCTTCCGCTGGAAGCCTTTCCCGCAGATCTCGCAGCGGTGCGGCTTCGCTCCGGTGTGCATGTTGCTGTGCTGCTTCAGGGTGGAGTGGTCGCTGAAACTCCGGCCGCAGATGTTGCACAGGTAGGGCTTCTCACCTGTGTGGGTCCTGATGTGTCGCATCATGTTGTGGCGGCAGTTGAAGGACTTCCCGCACTCGCTGCAGAGGAACGGCTTCTCCCCCGTGTGGATCCTCATGTGCATCTCCAGACTTCCCTGACTGTCGAAACACTTCCCGCACACTTCGCAAATTTTCCCGTTTTTGTGAGTTTTCAGGTGACGTTTTAAGTTTTCCTCGGAGTCGAAGCGCGTCCCGCAGACGCCGCAGAGGTCCGTGGCGTGACTTTTGGCGTGATTGACCAGAGAAACCATGGAGTGGAACATCTTCCCGCACACCTCACATATGGTTCGAGGCTGCTGCTTCTTTGGCGACGGCGTCTTCATCTTCGTCTCGGCGTCGTTGCCATTTTCATTTTCTTTGGCAGACGTATTATTTGCGTTGAGGTTCTGCTTGTGCGCGTGAACCAGCAGGTGGCGTTTCAGCGTGGAGTAGTCGTTGAAGCATCTGCCACACACCGTGCAGGGGTACGGCTTTTCGCCCGTGTGTATCCTGATGTGTCGCATCATGTTGTGGCGGCAGTTGAAGGACTTCCCGCACTGGCTGCAGTTGAACGGCTTCTCCCCCGTGTGGATCCTCATGTGCGTCTCCAGAGAGCTCGAGGCGCCGAAGCATTTCCCGCACACGCTGCAGATTTCCGCTTTCACGTGCGTTTTCAGGTGAACCCGGAAGCCCTCCTCGCTCTCGAAGCGTTCGCCGCACACGCCGCAGACGTCCTTTGGGTGAACTTCCATGTGATTCACCAAAGAGACGTTAGCGTGAAAGGCTTTCCCGCAGATTTTACAGCAGATTCGCGATTTGTTTTTTTTGCTCGGGTGCAGCGTCGGGGCTTTCGGTAGACGAGGGCCCTTCGGCTGCTTCCACTTGAGGTTGTCGTCGCTGTCGTCGCTCTGGGACCCCGCGCTTGCCCTCCACTCCTCATCGCTGTCGTCGCGTTCGTCCGCAGAGCAGCTGGAGGAGGCCCCGCTGTCCCCCTCCGCCTTCGTCTGGTCCCGCTCGGCCGAGGTGCCCGGCAGAGGATCCCCTTCTCCTCTGGTGCTCCGATCGCCGGGCTGAAGCTGGTCCAGCTCGTTCTTCACATACGGAGGAGTGAAGATGATGATGGCGTTATCCTGCTCCAGCTCCCGAAGCTGCTCCTCCTCCTGGCAGCCGGGGAGGTTCTTCTCAGGCTGTGGAGGCTCCTGGTCCTGACCGGAGCTCCACTCCTGATTGCAGTGTTCCTGCTGCTGGTCTGAGGGGAAGTCCTCATCCCAGACTGAGAGAGTCAGCTGTGGTTGGTCTTGGTCTGCAGGAAAAAAAACCCAGAAGAAGAAACTTTTAGAAAGCAGAATATCAACCAGAATATAACAAACAGGGTGTTTTTAAGAGATGTAACATATAAACTAATTACAGTGAGGAGGAATTATTGATCCCCTCCATCCAGGGCCAGAACTATCAGTTGTTATCATTATTGACTCATCTATTACTTTGTCAATTAATCAACCAATTTGTGTACAAGATGTCAGAAAACCTTTAACTGCTCACACTGATGGTGTATCAGTAAATAGAGGCCTGTCTCTTTCACTCTTCTCACTCGCTCACTAAATTTGAACAACCTCTCTTTTATGTGTGGTAAAAACAAATATCCGAATCAGTGTTATGTGCGCTGATGGCAGCATGGTGTACAGGTTGTGTTTATGCCTCAGACCTGAACGCAGCGTGAGCCAGACCACCTCCAGATGTGGTCAGACAGATCCGATCGCAACACGTTTCCACCTCAAATTAACCACCTCTCAGTCGTGTCAGGTAAGAGTCACATGTTTGCTACGATTTCATGTGAAAAATCAATCCTGGCCTCCATCACTTCGCACTAAACAAAGCTTAAACAGACTTATGACAAAAACTCTGAAAATAAACTATAAAAGTGGATCAGGGGAATGTCTCATGTTTTCTGACAGGCTCAAAGAAAACTGGATGTTTTGTGTCTGACAGCAGCTCTGCCTGCAGGAACACTGGATTCTGCAGGAGCGACTATGAAGTGACGCTGTTCAGTGAGACAAACTGATGATTTAACAGAGCAGAACACCATCAGGCTGAGTCATGAACATTTTCTTTTGGATGAAGTCTATCATTCGGCACAGCTACAACGAGCCAGTCAACACACACCAATACAGCCTTCCACCTAAATTAGACTTTCATTGATCAGGTACAATAAAAGTTTATTTTTATCTAAAACTAGAGCTGCTTGGTGGGTCGTTTGTGTGCCGAATGTAGGACTATACCTCTGAAATCAACAGCAAATCTTAAATAGAGGTGTATCAGTTACGTTCATGTGCAGATACTCAAGCAAATTTTGCGTTTCAGGTTTGTTCAATGAGGTTTGGTGCGTTGACGCTCGTTCCGTCGTCTTACCCGGAAGAAGCCGGTGATGGGAGACATGTCAGCCTGCTAATGAATCTGCTGCTGCATTCATCACATTTATCCACTAATTCATTAATGATTCGTCTCATTAGAGGAAAGCAGACACAGCCAGGCTAGCTAACCTGACCCCCCTCCCCCGAGGCGGCACAGTCAGACCACGTGACCAGTCGCGGTCAAACAATGAATTCAAACCGTTAATTCACAAACCTGAGTGTTTGTTTGTCTTTATGTCAGGCTTTAAAACGGTCTGCAGCACCCTGCGCTGCCGGTGGATCTCCCGTTTGGACAGCAGGATCTCCTCCTCGTAGCCCGCGATGGTTTTTTTGACCGCCTCGAAGATCTCCTCCGCGGCCGCGGACAGCCGCTCGTTGACGAGCACTCTGAGCAGCTCGACGCGGGACATGATGCGGGCGGACTGTCGGCTGTGCTCCCGGGCCGAGGCTGACACACCTTCACAGGTAAAACACGCTGTTTGTGTTGTGAAAACTGCAGCTCCACATGTAACGTTTCACCGCTGTCAAGCTACCGCGCGTGTTCGGCTGGCATGACATGTTTCCGTTTCCTTTTCAAAATAATGCCCCTTTTGCATAAAACCAAAATGAGATTATGAAGATTTTAGACAAGAAAAAAATATAGAGCTGTCACCTCGAATTTATTAAATGTAAATATATATGTATATATGTATGTAAGTCCATCCTTAGTATTTATTTTCATTTTGTCATATCGTTTTCATGTTGGATTATTTATTTTACGTATATTGGTATTTTATTTTGAAATTTATTTTATTTTGGTGACTTCCTGTAAGGACGGCACTTCCTGTAATTTCGCGGTACTCTCAGACGGCGTGAGATTCCGCTGAGGAGAGGTTAGTTCTTACAGTCGCTCTTGTTCTCAGAGCTCAAGCACGGTTAAAAACACTGAGAAGTTGTTCAAAATTGTGTTGTTGGGCTCACATGCATCAATATCTCTATATTATATCTCTCATGCAGTCTGCCGTGTTTCGCCTCTTTCTTTTAGAGGTGTGCATGTTGAAACCCAGAAGAGTTGCTGTACTGATTTTTATTTCATTTTGCACAGGTATGTGAGCTCATGGTTTGTCATTGATGATATAATGTTCATGATAAAACACAAAAATTGCCACTGTTGAGTGTAAAAATGTATTTGTGTTTCCAAATGTTAGGTTGAATGAATTATATGAATTTATAAAAACATGCATTAGCTCAGACGGCGTGAGATTCCGCTGAGGAGAGAGGTGTGTATGTAGAAACCCAGAAGAGTTGCTGTACTGATTTGATTTCATTTTGCACAGCTGGCCTGAAATAAATCCTGGTCCAGTGGTAAAACAGTTATGGTCCCTGTCTCATCCATTTGCACAACACAATGCAGAGATTTATCCCAGTGAGACAAGAGTGGTAGGCCAGACCGGCTACATATATATATATTTAAATGCAGCTATATATTAACTTTCCTTCTGTTATTTTGATGTATTGACTGTCCTTGCTGTGGATATTCTTGTTTGCTCGTTATAATTTGTTTGTATGTTCATTTTTTTTTGTGTATTTGTCGACCTTTTTTGAAACTTTCCAGTGTTTTATGTGGAAAGTTCTAGTAAATATCACCTTGATATTCGCACTGATTTACTGTGATATTGTACATATTGTATATATACTATACACACATGTGTATGTACCTGTCTATTTTTCTCTGTAATTAGTTTTTCTTTCTACCTTCAGTGCTGCTATTACCATTTTTTTTCTAAAACTACCGTTTCTATTCTAATTTATTGTAAAATTACAATAAAGCTGGTCTTAAAAACTGTACATATGTCAAAACGGTACTGAGACTGTTCTTGATATTTCTGACTCATTAACAAACACGTCTGACACCTGGACAAACCAGTTGTCGGCTGTAATGTGGACAAACAGGGTGTGGACAGTTCTCTGGTGTGTTTCTGTCTGTAGGGGACGTGATGTGGGGGTTTGTTTCCAGTAGATGGCGGCCTTCCACCAAACAGCGATGCAACAGAAATCAAGTCAAAACCATCGACTGCGACATCTTGACTCCAACATTCAAGAGTTTTATTGTGAAAAATTCTTTCTCTTCATAACCTTGCCTCCAAACTGTACAATCAATAATTTAAAAAAAGAAAAATGTTCAGCTTTGTGTTTGAAGAACATTCTCACACACACTCACACACTCTCTTCAGATCACTCAGCAGCTTTAGCCAAAAACCAGAATAGTGTTTTACAGATGTTTTTTTCTTTTGTCTAAGTCTTCATCATCATCATCATCATCACAACAGCCTGCTCCTTTATACAAGACCTCCACAACAGGCAACATCAGAGGGCATCCCTGAATCTCCCACCGTCCTCCAAACATTTCTATATTTAAAAAAAAAAGTCCATGAAAATCCAAAATGGAAACTCAGTTCAGGAGAAACATAATTTTAAGGAACACTGAGGAAGACCATCCAGACACACACAGACGTGGAAGAAAACAGTTGTGTTATCACAATTGGACCCGGTGAGGGTTATTCTGCTCTGTGGGCCAGCAGCAGCAGCAGCAGCAGCAGTAAAAGCCTTTTCCTGTTCATCACAGAGAGGAAACCTGCTGGCAACAAGCTCGAGTCAAATTCCTTTTCGGCTCCCGTCTTCCTTAAAACACTGATGATGACAAAACAGACGCTGACGCACGATAAAAGCTGTCTTATGTGCGTCAGCTGTTTCTAAATCTCTGTCTAACCCTTAAACCCGGGACACATGGAGACCAGGATGCATTAAAAAATAAATATAATTCTGACAGATGTCACGATCATAATTCATTCATGTTTCGATCAACTGTTCAGATGAATAAACGGTCTTCAGGTCAGTCAGCTGCACCGTAAAGGACCAAACCGGTGTTTCTACAGATTTACAACCAATCACATCGTTCTTCATCTGCAAATGTGTTCGTTCTGTCTCTCACAGCTGCTCGTCTCCAGTTATTTAACTCCAGCTTGTATAACAGCTCTGTTCGATGTTCGATTCATCCTGAGGGGAACGTCCTCAAAATCTGAAAAACCTCATTCCCAATGAGCTGCCCAGTGAAACAGATCTGAGGGCATCTACAGGCTGACGTGAAGATCCACCAGGATGTTTGTCAGCTTGAGCTCCACCTGCTGACTTTGACAGGACAGCAGTGAGGGGAGAGGGAGAGAAAACATAATCAGTGAGATTTCACTTCCTTTAAGTGGAAGTTAAAGTCTGTAGGCAAAGACAGCTCCCTGAGATCAGCCCCGAGAGACGGGGGGAGTCCACCAGCGCTCACATTAAACCACACACCCAGTTAACGCGGGACTGCACGGGGTCACGAGGAAAAACCCACCAACCACCTGAGGAGAACAGCTGGTGCAAAAACAAGCAGCAGCTACGTCTTTATATTACAGAGAAAGGGAGCGGGAAAAGACGCGGGAGCTGACGAGGACGACGGGTGAAGATGAAGAAGCAAACCACGCTGAGCTTCCTATGGAGGAGCGAAGGATGAAAGAGCAGCGAGGAGAGACGGAGCCGGGGCGTTCTGACGAAGCCCTCCAGAGATCTATGAAGAGAGCATCTATTATTCAGCAGCTATGAATCATGGGACGGCATGCGGAGGCGGCGGTGCAGATCAGAGGGAGAGAGAGAAGAAGACATGCTGCATTCACTCCTGCGGGACATCCAGTCGGAGAGGTTTGGCGTTTAAAAAGCAGAAGAGTTCACATGCTGGGACACGACTGTCGATTCGGCCCGATCGCCTCCTCACGCGTGAAGCAGGAGGCCGACGCACACGTTCGTTAGACAGCAACACGTTTATTTACAGCTCGTCCGGCCGAAGCTGCTGTTCTTCCCACTGGACTCAAATGCAGCACGGAGTGAGAACAACAAGGGAAACGCGTTTCTGCTGATATCTTAAAGCCGTTAACTGTTCTCTCATAACCACGACTTCATTATATTGTTATTTACACGTGTCAAATCGTGCTCATACGTCAAAGAAAAGGCAGGTGAGACTCCAAAATGTTCCGACTGTCAACAAATGCAACGAAAAGCCCAAAACTAACAAACACAACCATCCACGGCCCGATACTGTACCCATCAGACTGATGCCTGAACAGTCCAAAAACCCAAGATATTCCATTAAACTGCAAATGATCACAGTTATTAATGTTGAAAACAGCAGATGTTGAGTATTTTTGCCTGATAAATGAACTGATTGAAAGTTTGAACAGTTCTATCGATCCACCGGTTTGGTCCTTTCAGGTAAAACTGAGGGAAAACAGCAGCTGCTCATAATGTGAGTGAGTGCGATTCAGAGGAAACTGCTGTTTACTGTCAACACAACAACACAGCACAGCTACTCTGACCGGTTTCTGTTTACACTGAGCGGGTCTCTCACCGGCGCCCTCGCCATCATCATCTCATCGTCTAAGGACGGCCAAACACCAGGAGCTACAGAAACCTGAGCCTCCTCCTCCTCCTGCAGGCTCCCTCCACGTCTAACACTGAAACGAATGTATGGAAAACACATTAGTGCACACTATGACCGGGAGGGATGGGCCACATACCACTGAGAAACAGGAACTGGGTGAGCTAACGTGTGTATCACACTTACTGGTTTTCATATTTGACACAGGACAGTTAAAGTGATATTCCAGCCAAAATCCTTTCAGTGTTAAACTCATATATCCACTGAAACTCCAGGATCAGGCTGCATTATTAATTAACTATCAAGCAGCATCTCAATTATTTTTACAACTGAACGTTTTGTCTATAAACTGTCAGAAAAGAGTGAAAACTGTCCCAGAGCTCAAGCAGACGTCTTCAAATAACTTGTTTTTTTCCAAACAACAATCGGAAACCTCAAATATTCTGTTTGTTTTTTGGAGGAAGTGTCGGGAAAATTAAAAGGCGGCATCCCAAGACTACAACTCCCAGAAGCTTTGATAGTCTGTATGAAAGCGACAGACTCTCACCAGCCTCGTCCAGTTGCTCTGCTCCACTTCACTGCTCTCGTTTTGTTCCAGCTTGGTTTCACCTTGTTGAATAAACTTCATCAACTGGCATCAAGTTAAAAATGAAGTGAGGAGAGACCTCACATTCTTTACTTTTTACAGCTTTGGGTGGTATCCATGGCAACAATCATCACAGGATCCCTATAAATAAAACCTAAAGCTGTGATGTGTGGTTACTGGGGGGTTGGACTTAATACTCGTGGTCGTGTTTTGTGCAGGTGAAGCGGCTCATTAAAAACGCAGCGTGTGTTTGTCGATGCTCACACTTCGTTTATATCAGACTCAAGGCACACTAGCAAGTCTGGACCTGAGATCTGCTTCAGGTTGGGCTTTCAGGATTTCGGGGGGGGGGGGTCAATGGAAGGGAACCTTCACTCATGTCATCAAAAGATTTCCCCTCAGCATGTGTAGATCAGCCATCTAACCTGTGAGTGTTCAGACGGCTGATAAACGATGGCCAGTGGAGGACTGACTGGTTTCTAGTGTCTCGATCATTAGCTTATTGGTCATTAAAACAGCAAATAAACCGACGTGTGCACAGAAAGAGGTGGAATCATAACCGGACAGACCGAGGAAAGAAAGAAACGTGAGACATAAAAGTGAAGAATTGATCTTGAGGTGATTTCTGTGACGAACAGTCACGATGAGTGGCGTGCATCACGTAGAGGAACTAAATATGGTGGAGGTGGTGAGAGATTCCTGTACATGTCATTAACACTCCAGCAGACAGGAGGGAGGCTGGAGTCTCTTTCTCTCCTTCAGCCGTTGGTCGTAGTGACAATCAGGTCTGTGGGACCGAAATGTTTGTAGTCGTTCTCCTGCGGTAGCTGGAGGCCCCGCTCGAGCCCCCCCCCTCACCTGGAAAGTACTTCATGCTCTTTGACATGATCTCATGCAGGTGAGAGGGAGCACTCATTCATCCCTTTATCCATCATTCCTGCTCTTCAGCTCTTCAGGTTCAGGGATGAGCTGCTCTCCTCCAGCTAACAACATCCTGTACATCTGTCTCCTGATCCACGCTGCCGCTCGTCCTCCGTCTCTTACGGACCCCCCCGAGGAGGCCGTTAATTAGGAGATTTTACAGTTGTTGCGGGTGCAGTTCTGCGGCGGACTCTGCGGCGGACGGATGGACTTGGAGCGCTTCAAGCTGTTGCCCTTGGAGCCGCCGGCCGGGTTGGCCAGCGAGTACGAGCGTCCGTGCATCATGACGGCGTTCATGCCGTTAGCCATGGAGAAGGACTTGAGGTGGGACTTGATGGCGACGGGCAGCGGGAGCTTGTCGATGAGGTGGACCGGCGTGCACGACACGATGGCTCTGCAGCACAGGTCCTGCAGGCTGAACACTGCAGAGAGGGAGGACAGAGGACGACATTCAGCACAGAGTCTGAACTGCAGGAACTTTCTGATTATCAATCTGATGCGTTCAACGACCTCAGCGTGAACAGGACGAGCCCTGAAGACACAGATAACGTTCAGACACACAGCGCCTGAGTCACTGCATCGTTAATTCTCTGAGGGTTTGCAGGACGTCACTGCACCTGCTTTCCTCTGTAATTACTGATGAGGCAGACAAAGGCTGACAGGAATGAGGAAGAATTCATCGGTTGGTCTATGAGGGCGTGTGTCATGCATCTGATGACTGCGTTAGTCGTTAGCACAGAACATACTGAATGCTGCCTGCAGCACAGACTCGTTGCTGTGTTCTCTGGACGACTGAAAACCCAACGAATTACAGTTTATCCAACTGAAACTAATCCAAACAGACGTTTTTCATTCAAATCCATAAATACTGTACGTGTCATTAATGTGGCAAACAGCAGCGAGCTCTGCAGTAATGGTCAGGGCCTGTACTTTCTTCAATGGCCATGATTTGGAACAGGTTTCTATTAGAGTCTGGGTTTTATTCCTAATCTGCCCTGATCCCTGATCAATATCTGACTATTGATACATTCAGAGTAATGCACAGTTTTTCTTTTCAACACAAATACTGTTTTCATTCACAACATCAGTCCCATCATTCCACTCTGCCATTTTTCTTTATTGTTGTTAAGCTTGCGTTAATTAAACTCAACACTTCCTGCATATTTGTCACATTAAAAGTCTCCCATCCCTCCCTCAAGATGATCTTACACAATAAAAGCCTTCCTTCATTGGAAGGCTGTTGTTGTTGTGTCTTATTATCATCAGCTGGATGTCATCTCGACCAGGACTCCCCCGCAGAGGAGATGTTGTATGTAACGGACGCTTTCTGGTGAAATAAAAAATGGAATTCTTCGGCTCGCCCGCTTCGACTCCCTCGTCCACTCACCTCTGTTGGGCCTCCAGAACTTCTCCATGCCGTGCCTCATCAGGACGATGCGCGACAGCTCTGTGAAGGACTCGATGACGTTGAAGTTGCACAGCGGGCTCACCTCGAAGAAGGTCATGCCGTTCTTCTCGGCGTACGCCCTCGCCTGCTCGGTGGGAACTTGCCGTTTGAAGGCCAGATGCAGACGGTTACCGACGAGGATTCGGGGCACGCCTGGAGCATGCTGGGAAGGGAAAAAATCACACAGAGGACAGAATTAAGGCTGCTACATGCCTGGTCCACGCTGCATCCATGCTTCAATAAATACATCAAACAAACACCTCCTCAGTGCTGAGCCACGACTTCAAGGACAACATCAGCTCAATATATGAGAGAAACACAGAAGAGGTCCCAGTCTACAAAGATCTGGAGGTGTTCCAGCTTCTCTTTGTTTTTTACACCCTCAAATGATTTAAAGCTGTCACACGTTCATGACCTCTCAGCTGTGCACACTGTCTCCAGCTGATCAAACGCTTCAGACGTTACATTCACAGGAAGTGACCAGCGGACGCTTGTTATTAATTCAACAGGCTCGAGGAAGCAGCCTGTATCTTGTCCTGCCACTCAGGCTCAGGTCTCTCTAATTCGTCTCCATCTGTTCTGACAAACCGAGTGAAACATGACGGCGGCGAGAGGCCGACCTCTCTCCTCCTGACTGTCACCGCTCCTCAGGCTCTCAGCAGCGTCCTCCCTGCTGCCTTTTCATGCTCCGAGTCTCTCCACGGAGGTCGGTCTGTGCCGGCAGCAGCGACCGTCACAGAGGGAACAGTAACAGCTGCAGCAGCGGCGGTGGTGGTGATGGTGGTGGTGCAAATACTGGAGGTTCCTACAGGCGTCAGGATTTTTACTTTTCCACAGAGCAGCGTTAAACTGCCCGACCTGCCTCACATTTTCCACAACAGAGAAACGTGAAAGACTCCAGAGAGACGTCTCATGTCTCTGTGTGGACGACGACTGAAGGTCTACCAGGCTGACACGTTCTCTGTCTCTACAGCACGAGTCACACAGCAACACAGCGATCAACTCTGTTTTCTCAGACTTCAGAGCCACGAATGCAACACAAACCAGCTTCTTCTTTAAGCTGCAATCATCCTGCAGAATGAGGCGACTGACAAAAATTAGACTAAGATTTTCTAAATTTACTGTTGATTACATACGTTATGTAACGCTATCACATCGACTGTACAACTAAATGCTCTGGAAATACTATATAGCTGTACTCTGTTGATCCCACATCACTGAGATAACGCTGAAATGATTGACACAAAATTAATCATCAACTATTTTGATAATCAATCGTCATTTCATTCATCTTTTAGAGCAAACATGGCAAATATTTTGTTCCCAGATTTTCAGAAATGAGTTTTTCTGTCTTTTCTCTGTTTGATATTATTGTATATTGAAGATCTTTGGGTAAAAACAAACAAAAGTCACCTTGAGGCTGTGAAAAAGGAGAGGGGCATTTTACTGTTTTCAGATATTTCAAACACTGAGTTCTAAATGAACTGATCAAAAAAATCAAACATAGATTAGAATTCATTAATCTAAAAAAACCCTGAAAATAATAAGGAAATAAAAATACAGCACATCCGCAGTGACTGATCCTAAATGGTTTGGACTTTGGGCTGTCTTCATCTTCTCTACACACTGTTGGACATTTTCACCTCTACGTCACGTCTGTCCTTACAAGTGGCCGAACACACCACATCTGTGGAGGTGGAGCAGGAAAGGCCAAACTGAAACATACATTCCACAGGCCAAAAATATCCACACACACACACACACACAGACACAGACACACACACACAGACACGCACACACACACACACACACACACAGACACACAGACACACACACACACACACACAGACACACAGACACACAGACACACACAGAGACACACACACACACACAGACACACACACAGACACACACACAGACACAGACACACACACACACACAGACACACAGACACAGACACACAGACACGCACACACACACACACACACACACAGACACACAGACACACACACACAGACACACAGACACACAGACACACAGACACACACAGAGACACACACACACACACAGACACACACAGACACACAGACACAGACACAGACACACAGACACACACACACACACACACACACACACAGACGGACATCCTTTTTGTTTCAGTCAGCAGGAAGGACATGATGAGAGTAGCCCACACACCCACAGCCACACGCATGCGCGCGCGCGCGCGCGCACACACACACACACACACACACACACACACACACACACACACACACACACACACACACACACAGAGGCTGTCTTAAGTGATTCACTTCACTCTGTCTATTGACCCTTTGTCCCGTCTTATAAACTGGAACGTTTTGCAGATTGCTGACGCCCACGATGCAGCGCCATTAGAAGATCCTGCTGGACTGTCGCACTCTCACATCTGGTGAGATCTGTCCGCCGCCGCCAGTCCTGCCCTCTCGCGAACATTTTCAAATGTAACATCTATTCACTGTTAAAGGCTACGGTTTTCTAAGAGGACTTCAGTAAAGTCGCATGTTCTCACCTTCTTCCTCAGCTCATCATCAATTCATCTATCCATCATCTTCATCACTCACCTCGTCAATCTCTCTGATCCACCTGTCGATCCCATCAAAGGACCACCGGTTAGTGATGTCATACACCAGCAGGATCCCCTGAGGACACACACACACACACAGGTTGATCTCGTGCAGAGTGGAGCTGGTTTCACCTGTGTTTTTAATCAGGTGGGTGGTTCCTCACCTGAGCCCCGCGGGAGTAAGAGCGGAAGATGGTGCAGAACCTGCCCTGTCCGGATGTGTCCCTGAGGACAAACAGAGAAGGTGGACACAGAGATTCACCGTCAGCTCAGATCTGTTCAGCTGACAGACGTCAGAGGTAAAACCTTTTTTTAGGACTCAAGAGTTTAAAAAAGCTTTGGCACTGAGGACAAAACTCTGGTTTAAAGCTTTTATCTTCAGTTTGAGACGACGCAGCAGCGATCAAACCTTCACATGTTGGCTCAGAGGATCAGCTGCCCCCCCTGGAATAAATTCACATTCATCACCTATATACTATATATATACATTCCTATGGGAAAGTCTCATAAACAAAACTATGAGGGTTGATTTTTGAGCTCTGGACACGGTGAGACAGCAGTCAAAACATGCAGTGTTTGTAGTTATGTTCTCTTAATGTAACAGCAAGTTGACATCCCCCCCCCCCCCCACAAATTTAATCTCTCTCACGTGGTTTTGTGGCCTACTTCTAAAATCCTAATTTATTCATTTAGTATTCAGTTAAGCTTGCACACACTCGCAGCCTTGAAGAGGCAGCCAACATCTTCTGATTTCAGTTCTTACAAAGAGAATAAGTGAGGATTAACTGAGCCGACAAATCAGCGATTGAAGGGGGGGGGGGGCGTTCAGGTGATAACGTTGTGATCCGGTGCCTGTTTACACTCCCAAACCTTGTGAACAGGTATTACAAATACAAAAGAAAGCGTCATTTTACAACCTCTTGCAGCTTGTTTTGCATCTCAGGTTTAGACAGTTTTTTTAATGGAGAGTTTGAAGAAATCTGACTTCAGACCAGCCGCTAAGACTAACTACAGCTCAGCCAGCTGCATGTTCATCCAGTCAGATGGGATGACGGCCTTCTAATGACATGTTGACTCTTCTTCAGGTGCAGCACAGGCTTTATGAATGACAGTTAGAGTCGAATCATGCTCACCTGTCGTATTAATGTTGAATAAAACTGATCTCGGCTTTTTAAAGGTGATATTTTAAAACGGCATAAATCAGCAAACCAATCTGCAGCCAGTAATAACCCATACATTCTCCTTTGAGCCTGATGATGGTTCAATGAATTGATAGCAATCATTTCTATGCCGTCAAAGGTCAAAGGTGAGCAGGCACAGTGTAGTGAGAGTAGTAAGAGGGGTCGTCCAGGCGGCCTAGGAATGAATGCACCGACCATCAATCACAATGTCCCCAGTTTGAGTCGAGCTTTGTTGCATTTCATCACCGACCTCTCTCTCACATCCTTTATCTCACTGTCAACCCTCTGAGAAGCACAGCTGCTTAGTATTTAATGATGATGATTGTACCCACAGTTCGAAGATAAAAACAACAACGTATCAGGGCGGAGAGGTCACAAAGTGCCTGCGGCTCTCAGCTCCGAGCCCACTGCTTCCTACTGAAGACGTAAAAACATGACACAGATGGCAGCAGAGATGGAGAGGAAGCAGAGGAGGAGGCGAGAAGAGGGACAACATTTAGACGGTCAAACAGCCGTGAGACAGCGAGGGGGAAAGACTGATGCAGCGAAATCAAGAAGACTCTGCGTCACAGGGCTGCCTTTAAGCTTTTCTCTCCACTGGGAAGACGAGGCGTTGCTTCTCCCTTGAGTTGTTGCATTCCTTGGCCTACTTCCACCAAACAGGCCTCGCCTAGCACTGCAGCGTGTCTTAACTGGCAATTACACGCACTTCTACTGATTCAAGATTACTTGTGAGGTATGGAACAATAAGCACACACCACAGCTGGGTTTCAGTGCAGTGATTTAAAAACATCGACGCAGTGCACTGTTAGCAGGATGTGTTTCGTGATGTGTATTATTTAAATGCAACCCCTCGACAAATGCTAGTCCTGTTTTTCCTTATGCAGCGTTCACTGTCTGGCAGTACCAGATGTATTCTGTATCATGCTGTTCCACTTCTTCAGTGAAGCTCTGTGATGTTTATACTGAGCCAAACACTCAGAGAGACTTCACATTTTTATGGCTGCAACGTTCCATCAAACTGAAATATTCAAGACGGATTGTGCATCATTTCGTACACATTTCTCCTAAATTCAGCATTCAACATTCGCTTCCCCACTAGAATTTAAAGTTAAGTTTTATGGGTCTCAACAATTTTTGGTTACATGGCATGACTTTGTAACAGCCGGCCGCCAGCGGGCCAGTGAGATTTAAGAGGTTAAAGTGTCGGTTCACCCAATTTATAAAGTCACGTCTGTGTGAGACGAAAATGCTTCAACTTGTGGAAACAATGAGCTTGTAGCTGGTGCAGCTCTAATGAATCTATTTCATGAACGTCCAGAGACAAAAAAGAACAGAGACTGGAAGGTTCCAGTCACAAACACAGCACAGCCTCCCATACACACAACATCACGGGAGGTTAGCTTACAGCTAACATCTGAACAATAGCTACACCGGCTGTTCGGGGTGAATCTCTATGATTTCTCCTCTCTGTGCTAAAAAGATTAAAAAATGACACGAGAAACACTCCAGTTACTGTGGATAACCCACAGAGCTGTGATCATTGGTCAGTGGAAACAGCTGGTATCCACGGTAACCAGGACACTGCTCCTGGAAAGACATGCTGCTGTGTTGACTCCACAAATGAAATCATTCACCTTCGTTGTATCAGGATTAAGAAAGAAATCACAGAGACAGACATTCAAAACCTGAGCAGATAAAACCAAAACTCTCTTCGTGGTTTGAGAAAATATTTGATTATAATTTGGCTGAACAAACACATAAAGGTCTAGGAGGTCTAGAACAGTACAGCATTGAGGGATTTAAGAGCACATGGCAGAAAAAGAGCAGCAGTCACCCTCTCCATTGTACAGACAACAACAGGTTATTGGTTCAGCGGTGATGCGTGCTTACCAAAGCTCCAGCTTCACTCTCCTCCCGTCCAGAAGAATGGTGGTGGTTTTATAGTCAATACCTGGACAGAGGGGGGCAGACAGAGGCAGGCATTAGGCAAACGGATGCATCAGGAAGGCCAGCATCAATCAAGATTACAGTACGGCGGTCAAAGACAAGCTGACTCATCATCTATTTGAGTCACTTAAACTGAATCAAAGTGTAAATTTACCCACAACACACTGCAGATAACTGTCATTAGCTTTGTACGATATGACAACCTTGTACTTTAGGGTGACAACACAAAAGATATCACAATGGAGATTCCTTTCCTGCTTTTCATAACCATACACTGGAGAATAAGTGACTGACTGAGTCAATCGTGGGAAAACCTGTGAAGAAACATGAACATCGCGGCATCATCAGCGACTCTGTCAGGCTGTCGGCGCAGTGGTACTTTGAGCTAAATGCTAACATCAGCATGCTAACATGCTCTCAGCGACCATGCGTGGACACTGTCGTTAGTGCTGCAGATATTTAGTCATAAAACTAACTACTAGACAAAATAAATGTTGGCCTGATGATGGCGCTAGATGAAAAGTCAGATAATCACCAGAGTTATTACAATTCATCCTGAGGGGAGCTCGACTGTTTGAAGCTAATTTCATCCATGTAGTTCAGTCAAACCGTTAACAGATCAACACTGTGATCCCCTGAGTCACACCGCTGCTAAAAACACTCAAGTGTCCATGGCAAGTATTTAATATTTTAATTATTCCAATTAAAAACATGACACAAATCTAAAAATAGCTTCTGAACTGCTCCTTCGAAGCTTGCTTGAGACCAGCAGGTTTCCGGTTTAACCGTCACCCCCCCCCGGCAGCTAACAGATCTCTGTGTTCGTCTGACTGCTGCACCTGTCGTCCTGCTGCTCCGTGTCCCGACACGTTCACCTGAGCCTGCCCGCCAGGTTGCTGTGGCTTTCACTGAGTCTGGTACCACCTGAGGCCAAACAGGTGAACCGCTGGATAATCTGTGTCTCCACATCCTGTAAGGTGTTTATCTTTTGTACTCATCAGTTTTATGTGACTGTGTGGTATAAAATGTGCCTGCCCTGACATGCTCATCAGCTAAAAGCTGTGTAAATAACATTTCCACTGAGAGAGGTTTGTACTGGTTAGGGAACAGCAAATCCTTGTTCAAACCCTCGTGGTTACTGGTTGCTTTAAGAATAAGGTTGGTCATTTTCTATATTTTCCTTACTGTCAATAAATTCCATGAAAAGAACCATCCAGCTCCAAAAACTACTAAAAACACTCCAATGAGCCATAATGTTGTGTATTAATCCGCCGTGGAAAATAGTCCACAACAAGTGCACTATTTCCTCCTGCGTGAGTAACGTTAAGAACTAACACATTAATTAATGTAATTAATGTATTAATGTACATTAATGTATAACAATAATATAAATAATAATTATTTTGAAATAAAGACAGATGCCCATAGCCCAAACCCCCCTGTATTAAAACCACAATGTACTGTAAAACGAAGACACACATCATTCCAAAGACTTTTACCTTGAAACCATCAGCTTTAAGATTAAACATTAAGACTCTTGGGAGAAAAGACATTAACATAGCAGCGCTGTTTAAAAAAGCAGACCAAACCCTCCCAGTTCCCAGACTCTCACACATGACTGCATCAGCCTCTGGCAGGTAGCAGCTGCTGGCTAACAACATTACCAATATCTTCCAATTTTCCAGGCAGCACAAAGCTGCTGCTGAGCTAAAGTGCTGAGCTCAGGCTGGTTTAATTGAATTGGAGTGAGTGCAGGGCTTCGTACCAAGTGCTTCCTCTCCTCTCGCTGCCAGGGCTCACTTAGATATCCCAGATAATCAATAGCGTCTCTGATGTCTCTGATGTCTTAGCTGAACGCTGCTGCTTCTATTCTCAGAGTGGAGTTTGTTTGTTCTCTTGATGTACTCGAGTCTGTGTGAAGCTGAGAACGCTCAGCTCCGCCTGCGACTGTCTGACAGATTTAACTCTATGGTAACGTTTGAGATGATGTTTTTGTGAGTGCACAGAACGCGATAGTGAGCGGGGGGGTGGATCAAATCCTCATTCACAGTAGATGTAATTATCTATTATTAGTAAGTTTTACAGAAAATCAAACGAGAAGCTGTTCAAGCAGACGCTGAGCAGACAGCTATGTCTGCAGCTGGTTAATCTGGTGAATGAACACTTTGTTTTTTCCTAACAGCCACAGATATTAAACAGATAGCTACAACAGTATGAACTGTATTACAAATACACCCATAAACTTTATGCACATACACATATTGCCCTGAATTAGGGAACATATACACATACAGACCACATGTAGTATGACTGTAATGTGATGTAAGTATTGTAATTTTTATAAGATCATGTCACATATGTCACCATTTATCATGTACTTACTTTAACTACTGGACTCTTGGTAATTAAATAGACCACATTTCATTCCTCAGGCTTCCACCTTAATAATTAATATTCAACCAAATTTTTTATGTTTTTGGTTGGATAAAACATGCATGTACCACTATATGGTATATTATTTCAAGATCATGGATGTATATGAGCCAGTACTGGCTTATTGTAGATATATTGGCATCAGTGTATATGACAACTGATAAGTAACAAGCAATGTCAGTACAGGACTGTCAAAGATATATCTTTACATTGTTTGCTACCAAAAGAGGAGTGACAAATGCACATCTTCCACTGGGTAGATATCATGGCTTTAAGGCAAATATCTGCCTCAAAATGTCAAAATGCATGTTCAGGCTCCAAAAGAAGACATGAAAAAATGAATTAATTTAAGGGGCACAAACAGAGCAGCAGAAACAAAAACTCTACATTCACATAAAAACAGTAGAAATCCTGAAATCAATCAAGTCACCTTGAGAGGCATTCTGTAGCTGGGAAAAACATCAACGACCAACATCTGTTTGAGTTTAATAGAACAGGTGGACGGGCTTTTCTACCACAGCTGGTCTGTCACACAGGGTGCAGCCTTACTGTGCACCGTGCAGCTCTATCATGTGGGACCATATAAAACCTGAAACTGAACCCAAAACAGCAAAGACCAAAGCAAATGTGAGCTGTAACCATGGAATACCAGCCAATCTGAAATACAATACATCTGTAAATAAAGTGCAGAGGCTGTGAAGGAAGAAATGAAATTCGGCAGGAAAAGTAAGCAAAGCGTGGAAAATGTGATTGGACAGCAGCGAGACTGCAGTCACAGCTAAGCTCTGTGGTAATACTGAACAATCGGTGTGTCAGTCTGTGCATCTTTCAAGAGGATTAGACCAGGTTCAGCTTTTCATTCACCTACCGACACTCTAAACCCTCTCCTTCAGGAGGGCAGCGCAGGGGGTTATCTCTGAGCTGGCCTGCAGCCAGCGATAACTGTTGTCTATGGAGATGAACTGTCAAAACAGGCCGTCCACTGCTACAGAGGAACAAAGGACCGCTGTGCCTGCGTGAACCCTGGGGAATATTTCATTGTTGGTGGGTGCTGAATGAAGAAAAGGTTTATGTGTCTTTTCAACCTGATTTTGCATTTTAATTGGCTTCGCTCCTCCAAGGCTGGTGTTATCTGATGGCAAACATCAACCCACTGTGAAATTCAAAACCTTATCGTGATGTGAAATATTAATCTTACGATCCCGTCAGAAATGATGTGGAACCCCAACACACCAATGGCCCCTCCCCCGCCTTTCTCAGGCATCAGTTTATGGTGTCCATCGTGTGTGGCAGCAGCCAACAATTTGCTTGAAATGTCAATTCAAGTCAGCTTTATTCATACACCAGATCATCACAGACGTTATCTCAGGGCACTTTTCTCACAGAGCAGGTCTGGACCGCACTCGCTGTTATTTGCAGAGACCTGACCATTTCCGCCACGAGCAAGCACTTGTCAGCGTGTCAGTTATTTCAAACAGGAGGGACGACAAAGAAATAGAGATAATAGATATTTGCCAACCAGCAGAGACTCTGTTAGACCATCATTACTAAGAAAGCCATCCCTTCAGTATCTCTAGATGTAGCAGGCCACTGTAGAAACACTGGAAATTAATGCGCAGAAATGCTTCATGGTAACTTGGGATTTAGAGGTTTGAGATGAAGCCTTGATTTGTCCGGTATTTAATTCTTTGGATTGAGCAAAATACTGCTGCATATGCTTATTTTATCAACATCTTAGTCATGGAATTTACAGAAAAAAATGCATTAAACATGTCAACTTGTGCTCTGGCAATGCCGTTCACAATTTGCCAGAAGCCAAGATCACATCTCGTTTTTCCAGTTCAAAACTCAAAGACATTCAGTCTGACCAAGAGCACCAACACCTAACATCTGAAACCTGAAAACAGATTTGCGTGAAAATGTATTGAAACAACTGTAAATACAGTCGTGGATTAATTAATTAATCAAAGCCAAATGTGACGTCTTCAAATTGATTTTTTTGCCAAGCAAAGGTCCAAAATCCAAACATATTCAATATTCAGTCATATATGACAAAATAAATCAGAACATCCTCATAATTGAAAAACTGGAACTAGACATTGTTTGACTAAAAAATTACCACAGTGATTAACTAATTATCAAAAAAGTTAATAATTAATTTTCTGTTGATGAACAAATGAACAAACAGTTTCAGCTTTCATGTCAGTGCTGCAAAACCTCTTTAAAACCATCTGGAAGCAAATGGTGTTGAACACCTGAGGGCCAAAAACAACTTGACAAAGTCACAAAAAACCATCCTTCACCAACACAGAGGTCTTCATGGGAACAATGTATGAAACATTTGTCACTGACTGGTCACTATTCTGATTTCTAGCCACCAAATTTCTGATCAATAAAGCACACAATCACTGATCACTGGGGAGGAAATGTGACAGAAGGGTCGATCCTGATGGCCCAAATCAGGAAGGGTACCAATCACAGCCTGAGGACAATGTCATCCAATTAAAACCTGCTCTTCTGTGCTGATTTTCTCCTCTTAAAATATTTAGTTTCTTCACAATCATTCCCATCCCTCCATGCTAACCCCTCTTTGCCACAGGGATGGAAATCAATAGCAGAGCTTCTGTCTGCACAAACATCCCAGCTGAAGCGTGTTCCCTCTGCCCTCCATATTTAATGAAGCCATCTGAAGGCTTTTGATCTCGTGCACATCAATTAGGACGTCTTCCTCTTTCAGAGACTCGTCAGAAGCTGCCCAGGCTCATATACTGGCAAAGGGTTTGTCTTCAGAAGGAAGGCAGGTTGTCCATGAGCTCACGTTTGAGTCACAACGTACTAATGCAGACACATCTGTAAATGTTGTTTTCATGTCCAATCGTGTCCCATCTGGCCAGTAATTATAGTCTAGTGCTGCAAATAATTATTTTCCATATTGATTAATCAGCACATTGACTGACTAATACATTCAATATTTTGTTTATAAAATGTGTAAAATAGTGAAAATGCCCATCACAATGTCCAAGTAAACATCTTTAAATGTCTTGCTTGAACGGCCAACAGTCCAAAAACCCAAAGCTGTTCATTTAACAACGTGTTACAAGCAGCAAATCCTCACATTTGTGAAGCTACTACCAGAGAATTGTTGGCATTTTTATTTAGAAAAATAAGTTAAACCTTTAATTCATTAGTACTTCCTAATTAAGTTCCTGCTGATATTTGAAAACATTATAATTTAACTGTATAAATCCTTGTAGCATCACATGCAAATAGAGCCACTGATCTATAGAAACAGAGTCATACTTCAACCACGGTTCAGAGACTCTTATCAAATCTTCTGCTCAAGACTCTTGTTTGTAATGACGACCTCCATCTGGAAATAACCATCACCTGCTGCAATCAAACAGTTTGGCCTTTGGTGAATGTGGGTGTCTGAAAACACTCATGACCTGGGAAGGTCGTCACACTGCTGCCAAATGCCAACAGGCAGCAACCCTCTGGCAGAATTCATTAGATAAGCGTTGGTGAAAAGGGGTCATTCTGCTGACTGATGTATTTTTCATGAACAGTTGCTTTCATCCTAAGGGGATGAGAAATCTTTTTCATCTGAAAAATAAAATGGATACTAAAGGAACCCTCGGTGACAGCATCTCCGGTGAGGACTGTGTGCTGGAGCAAATATCTTAACAAATGCAGTTTACATGCACGTTTCAGGAAATTAGTAACCGAGCATCTTATATTCCCAGATCAGTGGCTTACAGTGCAGAGCCTACCTCGGCTGCATGCATTTAATGAATGTACCTTCTTCCTCTCTGTTCTGCTGTGCACCTCATTACTGTTCCTTGGCAAACTCGTACAACCTCTTTTAGCATCATCAGAGTGATTCCAGTGATACAAGAGCCAGCATGTTTAAACCAATTTACAGAACTTGCACATTACATAAATTACAGGCTATGATCTTACGAAGCATACTATCACAGTTTAGTCCTTGAAAATTGTTTTCTCCAGCCTTCCATACAGCCAGTTGTTTAATCTCAGGTATCTGAGAGTTACCAGAGTCGAGGTAATCCATTACAGTGAACATCATGCCTGCTCGTATTGTTGCCATTGTAATGCAGCATCCCATAACCAACAACAATAACAGGATGTTTATTGTGGTAAAGTGTTTTCCACATGTAATATTAATTTGGGCGACCCACTCAGTTGGATTTATTCCCACTTACAAGGCTTTATTTGTATATTTATGTACTATTCCTTTCTTTCCTCTGGGGAAATGCTGCGTTACTTGAAGAAGCAAGGAAAAAGCAGGAGCAATGTGATATTTATAGAGACACAACCATGAACCAAGAGAGGCTTTTAATTAAAAAACGTTTACAAAAGACACTACACCATATCATTAGTTAGTTTATGAATGCAATGCTATGCAATGAGCCAAAGGGACTCTCAACCTGTGGGAGGCACCAGATAACCGGAAGAAACAGTATAAAGAGATCTTAAACACTACGGAACATCATGGAAAATGGTTAACAGTAATGTGAGTATGATTTGCTAAAAAAAAAAATGGCCAAAGCACACAAAAGCACTGGTATGGTCTTTTAAGAGCTTTCTTTCATTTTTGTACCGCTCTAGTCTGTTCCATCAGCTTCCCTCTGGTGGGAGTGGGAGTCTGTGTGAGTACGCATGTACAGCAGCCACAGGCCACCAGCTTGCTGCAGCAGCAGGCAGCGATCAGATAGTGGCTGTCAGCCCCGGAGCTACAGCAGCGAGAGAGCCAGGTGATCTGAGCTCCGACACCCAGGGAGGGATCATCTGACCGGGCACGGCTCCATCAGCCTTCCCCTTCACAGTATGGTGGCTAAAAGAGCTGGCGTTTGTGGGTGTAGCTAGTCTTGAGTTTCAAAAACAGAAGACTTAGAAACTATAATCCAATTAGCCTCAGTAATGTTCAAATCAAACCTACATGAGAGTTCTTACGGCTCTGGGCAGCACACATGCAGAGATGCCTACACAGCCTCCAATCAGCTCAAATACATGCACATAAAGCTACCATTCTGGTTAGAAGCTTTCTTCATTATTATTATTATTATTATTATTGGTAAGCACTGGAGCTGTTAAGGGAAAAGGAGGAACCACCATCATACTGGAAAATATTCAGTGTTCAGTATCTACAACCTATTGTCTTGTTATTATGACTGTGAGGTCGGGACAACTATTGTTTAGCAAGTGAAATTATCCACTAAGTCAACAACAATGCATGTACAGTCATGACTGTCTGACTTGCTTCCATGTGAATGCTCTGTGTTATAAGCGTCAGTGGGCTCATTGTGTATCCTCCACAGTCCACACAGCAAAATGAGCAGCTAGCATGTTCAGGACTTTTGTGATGAGCAAGCATGACACAACACAAGAAGATCATCATCACAAGAGGGAAAAACTGAGCCAACAGATCCCAATCAGCTGAGAGTGGAGTGACTCACCACTACTGTAAGCGTACGGGGACTCGGCCGATCCATCCTGCAGGCTGTCCAGGATCTCTCCTTTGCCCACATCGCTGTCTCCGACCAGCAGGAACTTGAGCAGGTAGTCGTAGCTTTTCACTGGGCTGCCCTGGCTGCCCATCGCGTCTCACATCTGAGCCCGGGGGCAGCGGATGCTGAAGATGAGTGACTGTAAACTTCCCCCGTTGACAAAAGGATGGGTGACCAACCAATCCCCTTGTGTGTTATTCTACTCGCCAAAACAAAAGCAATGTTTGTTGTCCCATGAACTTGATGAATGGGGGTCCACCAGCATGAAGTCCTTGTTTGCCTGGTAACTTTAACAGCCTCCCAAACTGTGTGTCGGGTTGGAAATTTTCAGACTAAATTTGGGCCAACAACACAGTCTCAGGGGAATGTCTTCCTTGAAAAAATAGCTGGATGCCAAAAATGTGATTCTGAAAACAAAACATCCTTATTGCTAAAATTACAGATAAGAAAAATAGTCTGGACACAAGTGTTGCTCAGTGGAGGAGAAAACTTTACCTACCCATAAACAATTGGCTTTCAAACTCTGGACTGACAGCTTATAAATAGATGAAACCACAATCTGAGACTTAAATTCCTGCTTGAGCTAACAACTCTTTATCTTAGTGACAGATTAGCATCTTTTAAAGAGAAGGAGCCCAGACGTTTAAAGAGTAACCAAAGCTGAATCTGGACGGGATGACTCTTGGAGGCTGGGTGTAGGGAGGAAAAACATGCTTATTGTCTGGAGTGGTAATTATAATAAGATAGGTGGCTAGTACCACTTTGCAAATATTAGGAGCAAATATTTCTGATGGGACGTATTTTCTACGAAGCTAACAAATTAAAAAATGGAAGGTGTAACTCTGTCTTTTTGCTCCCAATCAAGAGAAGCTTGCTGGCTAAGTTAGCAGGGGAACAACAAGCTAGTCCTGCCAGAGAGCTAGCTAGCTTAGCTATTACCACTGTTGCTAACGTTACCAAAACAGTTATCAGAGATGTTAGTAATTTAAAGACGCTGTCACTGGTTATGCGTTATGCCACGCTACACACTGCCACATATAACACTGCATTACTCGTTATAACCCTGCTTCGCAGTGGATAAAAGAGGAATGTTGGTATTCCACAGCAAGCTAAAAGCTAACTCAGCTAGCGCACCCCGTAGCTCAACTTCAACGGACGTCCGTGTAATTTCAGGCCCCCTTGTCTTTCTTCAGTCCGGGATGACAAAGATTCCTGTAACTTCACTGCGTTATATCCAGAAAAAATCGACATCTGCAGCGAAATCAAAACGCTGTGGCATTTTTACGTCCAGTCCAAATCTCTGTAGAAGTACTCAGTAATCGCAGTCCGTGATCCTTCCATTTTCTCCATTATATTCAATCATAATCACAGCTGTAGCTTCTCAGGACCGCACAACAACACTGAATCTGCCGCTGACAGATCGGCTGCTCGCCACAGTGCGCTGCCGTCTCCTCTCTGTTCCCGCCCTCTCTCACCAAGCCCCGCCTTCGCCATCATTGATTGGACGCTGATTCGACTGTGACATACGCGGTGGCATACATTGGCTAAGCGAAGCGTCTATCAAAGTTTGCTGTCAACAACACGCAGATGGCGAGGGAGCGTAGATGTGGACAACAAAGATGATTCATTTCTCACTGAATACAACAGAACAATGGCAGAGACATCCCATCGTGTGGACGGAACTCGATTCAATCAAAGCTCTGAACTGTCTTTTTATCTCAAAGTCAAATTCTGACACTCGAGTTAAATTAAGACACAATCTTGAGAAATCTTGTTTGCCTTCTGAAAATCAATGAAAACATCATGTATGAGGGGTTCAATGAGCTCTAAAAGAGACGGAAATTATATGAACCCTTTCATGTGACTCACCAAAATGTTGGACAGTTCCTTCAAATTCAGATTTTGTTTTGGCACAAATATTTGCTCTCTAATATGACTAATGGAAATGAAAGGAGTTGAAAATATTAGATTTAGTGTGATTTCTTTTCTCTTAAAATACTGTAATGAAACAGTTTTGAATGAGCTTTTATTTGCCATTTCTCCCTGTAGTTTAATGCAGCAGGGAACCTGGATGGTATTATGAAATGCGATGCAGCTACAGAAGTAGGTTGAATCTGTGTTTGATGCTATCTGTGTCAAATCTGTTTGTGTAACATCATGAGTCAACTCTCTTCAGATTTGCTGAAACAATCTCCAACAAAAGATGACCACCTGCACACACATAATGACTGAAGCATACAGACGCATATTGGCAGCAACACCTTAAATGAGATCATTAAAAATAATATGATGAGTAAAGCACATTTAGAGTGGCTGCAGGTTACATCATTATTATTATTATTTGTGCAAGATCCTTTAATCCCTTCAGAGCTCACTGTGCAGAATAAGAAAAAAAGTGAATGAGTGTTAGTATCCCTCAGTAACAGATCTGCCTTTAAGCTTTAAGAACAGTAAAGCCTTTAAAAATTAAGAATTATTTGATATGTGTACACTCTAAGCAAGCAGCGGCACAAACCCACAAGCATTAAAAATTAAATGCAAAAAGTCATTAAAAGTCATTGCAAGCCAATACGCCGGTCCATGGAATTACTGCTACATAAATAACTAAAGAAGGAGGAATTATTGTTAGGTCTATATCAGCTTCTGTACAAAATGTCTCCACCTTTAACATGACAGTGCTGTGTTTTCATGATCACAGTTTTGCAGAACTTCTTTCTTCAGTTTGTGTGATTGTTTGAAAGAACAAAGATATTTTTCCAATGATCTACAGATCTGTGTGGATTTATAATTATATTGTGTATATAAAAGCCCGACCGCAGGATTACTGTAAGACTGGATATGTGCATGCTGCAGCTGCACTCTGGAGGATTTTCATTGTAGTTTATGCTTAAATAAAGCTCATTAAATCTAAGCACATAAATTCTGTTTGGAATTAATTATTAATGGAGCAGCTCTGCGTTTGTCTCTTACTGACATTTTAGATTAGATTAAATCATGTAAGACTGGCAGGATTTCTATTCAAATTCTTTTATTAGCTATTTATGAACAGATAAGAAGGGATCATCTGAAAAGAAGAGACATCAGCAAATTAAATATGCATTAATTTTATCAAATGGCAATGGAAGATTCACAACAGCTAAATAGGGGATGATAAAATAAAAGGTTAATTAAAAATAAGTCAACAAATTTAACAGATTCACTGTAAGAAATGACAAATCGGTGCTGAGGATGCTAAAGTGGGGAGGGGTGCAAAGCATGAGGTAAAATAAAACAGAAATAATTCACATTAAAGAAATAGTCTGAACAGGCTGATGTGTTGCTTGCTGCCGAACCAAAAAAAAAAGAGTCAAATGACAGAATGAACATCAGACCGGCCACAATGTGTTTAGCTTAGCTTAGCACAAAGACTGAAAGCAGGTGGACTGCTTCAGCCACAAAGCCGTCTGATGTATCGACCGTTTCTGTTAATGAGAGCTGGTTCAGGTCGACTCTTCTTCATAAAAAATGAGATGAATAGGCACATTAACAAAACAAAAAAGACAACGCTGACAAACTGACCCTGAGCAGAATCAGTCTTACTTATAAGGATTTGCTTTGTACCATAATAGTACAGCATGACCCTCGTGTCCCTCTGTCAGCGTATGAAGGGAATACGACAATCAATGAAACTAAAGTAAAACACTAAATCATTCAACTTAAACTCTTAAGATTAAAAAACTTTGCATTTAAAAGCAATAAAAAATGGTTTGTCCAGTTAGTATCATTTGAAGTAGACTCTTGCTTTAATTCTAATAATATAAAATCTAATAAATCTACATGGTCAGTGCAGTTAATACATAAATACCTGATGTCTATGTGGAATTCTGCCCCGTGTTAGTGGACCCATGCAGGCTTTAAAGGCTACACAGCGGGCCTTAAGATTTTTCTCCAACTGCTGTTTTCAAGGTCAAATTCAATTTCCACACTAAAAACTGAGTCTCTTTTCTACTTCTGCTACTGTTATGCTATATTTTAGCATTGAGCATCATCCCATAATTTTTCCCATGTGGTCACAGTGGCTGCTGTCCAGCAAAAGTTATTGTCTCGCTTTAAGACGACTTCTAAAACGTCTCTAGGAGCTCCAGTGTTCAACGCGTTGGAGGGAACCAGTGACATACTGGTGACGTAGTGATTCGTACAGCTGCAACATTTGTTATGTCAAGTTTGTCTTGATGGGTGGGGCTGGAGCGAAGGTGGAGTTACTGAAACCAATACGTTTACATAAATGTGCTCATCATTTCTCATGACAGCACACCTTTCAGATTATGAGGTGTCTGTCGTGAAGTCCTACAGGTGGTGCTACAGGAAAGCTCATGGAGTTGTGTTGTTGTGTGTTGTAGAAGGAGGAAGGGTTTACTCTGTGGGGAACATGAATGAGCTCAGCGAAGCAGAATGAAAAGCTGCTGCCGGTTTGTCACTGTTTGTTTGTGTTATGCTGCTGCCTTTCTATTGGCTCACAGTGCTTATGTCACTCATGCTGCACTGTCATATAACACCTTCTGCTAACAACAGCTGGATTCACGAGATCATTCAAACACACGGCTTTGGTCCTTCATGACGTGGAGAAGTAAAGTACTGTTCACTCCACCTTCCAGTTCTTATATTTAATTTCCTCCACAACTAAAGAAAACACCTGATGTCGACACACTGGCAGGATTTTCCTGAATAAAATGACTGAGAATGAAGGATTTTCATCAGGTTCATGTTCTGTACATTTTATGATCACAGGTCTTATAACAACAGTGGGACATGACTACTTGCTGGTTTTTAGGCTTGTGGCTGGCGTTGCCGTGTTCATTGTGCTCTAAAACGTCGACTCATTTTTGTTCGTCTTCTGGCTGATCAGAAAACAACCAATCAGATAAAAAGTGCGATGACTCTGCAGCTGTGTGGCGTTCTTCGTTCATCCGACATGAAAGAAGCTTAACTCAAAGGTCTTCGTACTGAGTTCCCCCTCTTTCCCTCCATCTGTGTGTTTCCATCTCATTATTTATTCAGTCACTTCCTTTTCCTCCGTCCCCTCATCTCTCTCACATTTCTGATGCCTCTCAGTCAGTTTTGGTGGTTTTGTGTCTCCAGGGGTAAATCAGCTCCCCAACAAACAGTTTCTTGACCAGGGCAACCCACGAGTCTTTGGGGTAACAGCTGTAAGTCGGGGTGCGGTAGGTCTGAACCACTGTGCTGCACTTCAGAGGGTTAATCTGAGGAAGGAAACAGAATATGAACGAATACTGAAAAAGAGACAAAAATGATGGTGTCGCTGGAGAAGTAATCATCCTTTACTTCTGCAAAACTACCCAAACTACAGTGGAAGAGTCCATTATACAGATTCTCAGAACAGACGTGGAGGAAAATATTTTACATAGCAGGAAAAAAACAAACTACTTTTGCGTTCTCAATAAAAAAACTGTTTGTGTCCTGCAGCAATATGACTTCTAACCCACATCTTTCAAAATAAAAGCATCATTTCTCACACATTAACTGAACAGAGCACTTAAATTCACCTCCAGACATATTTTAACACACAAGAAAAACAAACAAAAAGTGTGTTTTAACTAATAATTCATATCCAATATGATTTTCTACAAAATAATTCAATCAACCATCTCATCTCCTCCTCCTTTCTCATTGAAAAATCCAGAATCTATTAATACTGGAGGATGTCCATCTCCAAACTAATTGAGATGTCACAAAATCATCTCGTACGTACGTCCAGATGTTAAACTGAGATTTAAGAAGAGCCTTTCCAGCTGATCTACGTAAAAACAAAATCTGCACACTGAAGGTCAGACATCACAGTGATGGCACATTTTAAACTCAGGTATCCCTCGCTTCACTTCCTGTCCTTAGTGGAAATAATGAAATGCATCCCAGAGGGTTTATGAGACAGAAAACTGATCTGTACCAACGTACAGGAGGCTGCAGTAGTCAAGGTGACAGGGAAAACAAGTGGAGAGAGCAAGGAGCTGATTCTGGAAACTGTTGTCAGACCAAACTCCAACTTCTACATTTAAAGAAACACAAAACGTGACCTCTCACCTCCATCAGCAGGTGAAGCGCCGTCCCCGGCTCCTCACACAGCACCCTGAACTTCACGCCCTCTGTCAAGGTCATGACACACACATCAGTCAGAGCAGAAGTCTACTGTGGAGGATTTTAATCACTTTAAAGCACGTTTATTCATCATGTCGTCATCTGTCCTTCCGCACTGAGTTCATATGAACTCATTATGCTAAATAAGCTAAATGTGAGCTGAAGTCTAACCAGATCATCTGGTCTACATAAAGAACCTCATGCAGTTTCATATTTAATAAAGTGCAATTTTCTATTTTATCCTGATTCTGTTTAAAGAACTTATTGAACTAGAATTAACAGTTCACACTGATAGAGGTGACATACCTGCCAGCCTGTAGGAGCGACAGAGGCGGAGGCCCATCGCAAATAGAGGGAAGGAGTTAATGAAGTCCACGCTGAGGTGGAGGACGCCCTGGAACAGCACCACCACCAGCCGCAACTGCACAACACAGGGACACACAGGGGTTAAACAGGAAGCCATCCTACTGCGAGTAATTAAGGCTGGACTCAGGAATTAAGACTGAAACTGAAACTTGGAAATGTTCTGCATGGTGTTGTTGAAGTTTAATCCAATAATCTACTATTGGACATGTTCCTGGTTTGCCTCGGTGAACAAATTGGAGCAAACGTTTATCTGCTCCACCCAGAGTCTATTTATAACCATCAAACACACCCTGAGCAGTTTCTGGCTTCTTCGCTGAAACCGCCGTCAGCTCACATTTCTGTCACTGCTGTCGTTAGAGAGACGCCGGCAGTGACGGACTGTCACTGTGGACAAAAAGCAGAAAACTGTCCACAGAAGTTTGTCAGACCGCCGCTTCGTCCGTCCCCGCCGCCGTTTGGTGGTCGCGGCTGAAGGAAGAGCTCACGTGAAAGAACTGCGTCGGTTTAAGAGTTGATGTTTCTGAAGCCGACTCAACGTCAAACGCAATTTTCATTTTTGTGGCTGTTTTTTCTCCTCTCCCTCCATTTTTCTGGCTCTGTCGCAGGAAGGTAACACCTCATTCTTAATCCTGTTGACAAAGCTCTGATTGCTTTTCCAACCAGGGAAACTGCTGCCAGCGAGCACAACATCACACCTGTTTGAAAGCAAGTCGAATCCGTCAGCTGATGATCGAACAGCAGCAAGTGGCGGAGATGCTTTTGATAAACTTTAATTTGAAAGCGTTTTCAGAGACATTCGGTGAATTTTCTATTTAGGTTCAGCAACAACAAGTCAGGTCAACGCAGCATGTATTTACAGCGCTACTGATACGCACACATATTTTGAGTCAGTATATGTGGTGAGTGGAGACCACAACCAACCATCAGCCATTCTGCAGCTGATTTCTGAGGCTGATTCAAAACTAATTTGACTAATTTTAGGCCACTAAATAAATAATTCAGCATTTCTTTTGTATGGTTTCACTCCTGGTCAGCGTGAAGGCAGCTTTGAAACAGCTTTTATTAATTCATATCCTGATAGTGCCTGAGGAAGTTTAATGGGAAGATTATCCGGTGCTGATTATTGGGGAAACAGAGACAAAGTTGACGCGTCCAGAGGAAATTACCAATAAAACCTTTTCTGAGACTCAGACTCAGTATTTCCAGAATCCTGCTTACAGCTACAGGTGGAGGTGACTCAGGGGTCTGGAACCAGGCTAGCACAGAAGTGCTTTGAGCTGTAGAAGCATTTTCTATCTATGGACGCCGGAGACATCAAGGCGTCTTCACTCGTGACCCGTCTTACCAGAGTGAAGACCAGGTAGTAGAGAGCTGTGGTGGGCAGCAGGAACAGCAGGACGGTGAACAGCAGCGTTCCGATGAAGAGCTGAAACACCAGGAACACGTTCACAGTCAGCACTTCTGTGTGTGTGTGATGATGACAATGATGTGTGTGTGATGATGATGTGTGTGTGTGTGTGTGTGTGTGTGTGTGCGTGTGTGTGTGCGTGCGTGGGCGACCTGGTCCAGGTCGTAGGAGCAGGAGTCCACCCTCTGCCGCAGGACGTTCCACTTCTTCCCTCTGAAGAGCCTCCAGAGAGACGAGAGGCCGTAGATCTTCAGACAGTAGAGCCTGGCAGAGACGCAGACACAGCTGATGACACGCATACGACAATAACACCTGAGCGACGGTTATCCAGCTGAACAGCAGCAGGAAACATCCAGAAGGAACAAGGCAGAGCGCAGAGGAGAGAGGCCTCAGAGAGGCAGAGAGCAGAGGAGAGGCAGAGGAGAGAGACCTCAGAGAGGTAGAGGAGAGGCAGAGGAGAGCAGAGGAGAGCAGCCTCAGAGAGGCAGAGCGCAGAGGAGAGGCAGAGGAGAGAGGCCTCAGAGAGGCAGAGAGCAGAGGAGAGGCAGAGGAGAGCAGCCTCAGAGAGGCAGAGTGCAGAGGAGAGGCAGAGGAGAGAGGCCTCAGAGAGGTAGAGGAGAGGCAGAGGAGAGCAGAGGAGAGGCAGAGGAGAGAGGCCTCAGAGAGGTAGAGGAGAGCAGAGGAGAGGCAGAGGAGAGAGGCCTCAGAGAGGCCTCAGAGAGGCCTCAGAGAGGCAGAGGAGAGCAGAGGAGAGAGGCCTCAGAGAGGCAGAGGAGAGCAGAGGAGAGAGGCCTCAGAGAGGCAGAGGAGAGCAGAGGAGAGAGGCAGAGGGGAGAGGCCTCAGAGAGCAGAGGAGAGGCAGAGGAGAGCAGAGGAGAGGCAGAGGAGAGAGGCCTCAAAGAGGCCTCAGAGAGGCCTCAGAGAGGCCTCAGAGAGGCCTCAGAGAGGCAGAGGAGAGCAGAGGAGAGAGGCAGAGGGGAGACGACAGAACTGGTTTGGGCTGTTTTAACAAATTCAAATGTGAGTTCATGTTTGTACTGAGAGAATTGATCCAAGTGTCTGATCAGACAGCTCATACTGATAAACTGTACTATTTCAATAGTGTGGATTTCAGTGGACAGTTTGTTCTGTTTGGATTTCAACCGATGGTTTCACTAAAGGATGAATCTCCATTAAAGATTTAATTCAAAACCATTTTCCACCTTCAGTTCTTACTGTATAGAGACGATGTTTAATCTCTTTCATTTACATTTCTTTGTACTGGCACTAATGGAAAAGAATGACAAATATCCAGCGTGTTTCTTTCCCAGCTCTGACGGTTGGATATTCAAAGAAAATGAATAAATATGCAAATAAATTCAAAACCAAAGCAGAGAAGTCACCGTCATCTCTCATCACATTAGATCTGTTATCATTTCCTCTTACACACATTTCAGGAACACTTTGATTAATTATTAACCAAGCAACAAAAACCTGGACTTAAATAGGAGGCTTTAAATTCAAAATGCAAAGAAAAATGAGTTTTCAGAAGTTTTATTTACGTCTGATGGAGGCCGACATCATTCCTCCTAAAGACAGGCAGGAGCTTTGAAGCTCCTGAAGCTCACTGAAAGGCTTTATTCATCCTCCCCCATGAAGAAAGTGAATTGTGATCGCAGCAGGAGATATTTTTAGAAGCAGGCGTTCAGATTTAATAAGTTACTCCGACTGAGGTTCTCAGACAGAATTTAAACACACACTCAACCATATTCCAAGAGCTGTTGGAGCATAAATATGTGAGAAGGAAAGTGGGTAATATTTCATTACGCACCACGGGCGAGAGAGCCAAGCTATCTTTAGAGCAAATGCATAATTCAGTCAATCCTCTCCTCCAACATCTAAGTCTATTATCACAGTGTTCAGGCCTCCATCACACCACACGTCAGCCTCAACAGATCTACAGCCATCAGTCCTCCTGGTTTAAAGTAAAGCTGAACGGAGACCAAAGGAGGAGAGAGTCGATTTAACAGTCATAATTTAAGAATATTAACAATCATAGTATCACCAGATTTATCCCTTAATCTCCAAAAAGGAATTACCAAAACATGACACGATACCAGATTAAAGAAGATTAGCAAACAATACGACACGAAGACGCAGGGACAGAGTTTAAACTATATTTTGATCTTTGTGACCGACCAGACTGTACAGCACATGTTTCAGACTGAAATAAGACTGCAGTGATGCTGGCAGCTCTTATATCGACCTCATGGTGGCGCTAGAAGATATATTGACAGTGAGGAGCGCAGGAGAAGCAGCCGTGTCTGAGGAGCACAGCGTGTGCCAACAGAAGCAGGCTGAAGGAAACAACCCCAGGCAGTAAATTATTTCATACAACCGTCCGGCTCGGTTACACAACACATAAAACAAAACATCCTGTTCTGCAGGTCGGGTTCAGGTGATTTATGTTGTCGTACCAGCTCTCATTGAAGGGATAATAACTGCGCTATTCTCTGCTTTCTTTCGAGGGAACTTTTAATGTGTGCATGGCTTCACAGATATTTGAATCCTGTGGGTGTTTTTCTGCTGTTCTTCATCCTCTGGCTCAGTTCCTGAGACACAGGCCTGTCTTCTGCTTTCCAAGAGCCAGCTCCCAGTGAGGGGGATCATCTGAAGTTCCTCTGACTGATCAGGAGTAAAACAACACTTCATGTCTCTCAAACTTGATGTGTTACTTAATACAATGACGTGCTGTAATGTTTATTTCTGTTCTAGTCAACACCTCCCATAGAGAGCAGGTCCAAAAGAGGACGATAACGATGGTCCTTCCATCACTTTGGTCCACAGCAACATGTCTCACCAACTAATGCCAGGAAATTCAGTTCATCCCCCCCAGTAAAAGCTCCCTGATGTGTTTCATGTGTTTCCTGAACCTTTTGTCTAACAGCGAGAGAAAAATATCCACGTTCATGTAGGAAAAATGTCAAAATGTTGGGCGGACTGCCATCAAACCCAAGAGGCTCTCCATGCTGCACAGCTGCTCTCCTGGTGCAGACGGAGGCGCCTCTCAACCCCCACTCAACCCCCGCAATGCCATTTGGAAAGGTTAAACCAAGAGCGTGTCAATAAGGAACTGTAATTAAAACATCTTTACTCTAGCAACAGAGGAAGAAAAAGGTTGGACAGATACGCCCCCCGCAGGAAATCTCAGGAACATCTCACATAAACCAACAGCGAGTCCCAACTCAGTCCCACATACTGAGCAGCTTTCAGTATGTGTGTGTTCACAGTAAGAAAATGAGTCTGTGTGCTGCTGATGGACACTATTGTCTCATGCACATAAGAAAAAGAAATGTTATTAAAATAATTTGTAGATGGTCCCTAACCCCATTAGTGCATAAAAACTTTAAAATTAAATTAAATCTTTGGAAAAACGTTCTGCAGCTGCAGTTTAATTGACTAATCTAAAGGCGCACATGCAGCACTGTATTATTTACCGTTAGTATAAAACAAGTTTGCAAATACTAACTGCAAAAATTAATGTAGTATCATATATATTTTTTACTGGTGCTTAACAAATCCCAGAATGGCCAAGCGATTTTTTTTGACACAAATGTCAAAGTGTTGATCTGAAGTTAGCAGCAAAAGGAGCAACTATGAGCAGGTTGTTTAGACGTTTGAGGGACTCCATCCAAACCTCCACACAGTGACTGTCACACCAGACAGGAAGCCGTTCATATAAAGCACACGATACGATACGACCAACACACGAGTGAGATCTTCAGTTTGACAGGTTGCAACAAACAAGCTGCTGAAACACTTAAATCAACCACGCATGCAGGAGCCCTGCAGAACGTATCATCAGTTTGAGAGTGACAATCATCTGTGAAACAGGATGCCGCCGTTTGTCATCTCCGTGCACGAAGCAGCGCTCGCAAATCACGTCTGTGAAACAGGACTTTTCCCAAGCAGAGCAAATTTACACGCTAGACTGCTTCTGTTAGCTCGGCAGGTCGTTACAGACAAGTGCTGCCTGTCAAAATACTCTGCGCTGACTTTGAAACGCTCGGAGTAATTAAACCTCTCAAATCTTTGACCCCATCATGAGTGAGCAGCAGCCACTCAGGACAGTTTATGAGTCAGTCCTCAGAGAAGCTACACAGACAATACTTCTTAATGCTGCTCGTTTTATTAGATCACAGCACTCTGTTCTCTGTTCCAGACATGAAAAACTGAATCTAAACTAGCGACTGAACGTGTGCTGAGGCCTCACCTGGCTCCGTACACGTAGAAGCAGTAGATGTGGAAGGTGAGCAGAGCAACCATGTCAGAGAGCAGAGAGAGGGCGAAGGTCAGGCCCAGGCAGGCTGACAGGCCCCCGTACCACAGAATCCCCTCGATGAAGGGAGACATCAGGTGGATGTAGCCTGGATGGGAGGAGGGTACATCAAGGTGAAGGTCTGACCTTTGAAGCCACTAACAGAGCTGATTTCTGTATTCTTTTAGCATGAAAATGAGATCATCAATACAAAATAAAGCCCTGAGTGTGTGTGTGTGTGTGTGTGTGTGTGTTTTGTGCTGGGACTCACTGATCCACAGGTGAATGTGGTAGAGGAAGAAGCGGCCCAGAACCTGGTCCAGGGCCCGGTTCATCTTCAGCCCCGCAGGAGCTCCCATCAGCCACTGCAGCAGCTCGTCCAGCTCTTTGGCCACATGCTGAGGAAGAATCACAGGAGCGTGACGGCAGGACAAATAAATCTGACATCGTTTCACCTCATCAGCGGTTTGCTGATGTGTGCGACTTCATCGCTGTGACCGAATTATAATTTTAAAACTAAAACATTCTCGCAGCAAAAAGCTAAAAAAGCCTCGTTTTGGATTCACAGCACAGCGTCCTTTAAACTGAACCGTCCTTTGAGTGAACATCAACAGTGGCAACAGTGGAAATCATGTTTGAAACTTTAAGGTCCAGTGTGGAGGATTTAGAGGATCTACTGGCAGAAATGGAATATAATATTCACAGTTATGTTTTCATTAGTGTAGAATCATCTGAAAATAAGTCCTCTTCCACAGAATCCACCACCGTGCACCCCCATATTTCTACAGTAGCCCAGAACGGACAAACCAAACACTGGTTCCAGAGAGACTTCAGAAGGGCGAGGGGTGTTCAGTTGGTTGCAATCTGCAGCCTCACCACTAGATGCCACTAAATCCCACACACTGGATCTTTAATAGCCTGTTTGTTTTGAGATAATAATTATAGTTTTGTTTCACTTCTTTTGTATTTCCAGTCTATTGTCCTGAGAGAATGACTTAATCGTTTTATTATCTTGATTTCCTGTTATTTGCTCTATTTGTAAGCTGAATTTTAATTACTTTTTAGCCTTCATTCGATGGTCCACAGTGTAGCAACTGACAGGATAAATGAGGGGGGCAGACTGGAACTGAACTGGTGTTGTAGTACAACCATTAGGCTCCCAGTGCACCACAGTACACACAATACGAGCCTGATAAAGGCCCAACCTGACAAACATAAGAAAAACGAGTGTCGGGGGCAAACGTTGCTCATTTCATCCCGTGGAGTGTGTTACACATACATCAGCTGCAGGCACCAGTGTGTTGGCCAACATGGTGATGTGGTTGTCTCTGTAGAGCCACGACATGAGCAACACGCCGAGAGCCACGTCCACCAGGAACGACACCAAGATGTTCGCTTTTCTGCAGACAGACAGGAGGACGGACGTGAAGGTGACAGGACAGGAGGACAACTACAGCACTTTCAGCACTGGTTTATCTCTCTAAGGCGACTAAAACAGAATAATTTTAACAACGTGAAATTAAACACACAGAGAGCAGCACAAACAGCAGATCAGAGACACACTCACAGCGAGGTTACAGCGCACTCACAGGTTTCCTTCAGTCAATATTAACAGCAGAGTTTTTTATTTAGATCTGGATCTGACCAGCTGACTGCTTCCTAATGATCAGACTTGATCAACTGTGTTTCTGGCACATTTCCAAGCATCTTTAACCTTCCGGAGATTTCTTCCATTTTTTCAGATTAAAGGTCTGTTTGGAGAGTTTTTCCTGATCTCAGTGGGGGGTCTAAGAATAAAGGGCCTCGTATGCTGCACAGATTGTAAAGCCCCCATGTGAATAAAATTGATCTGACCTGACTTAAATATTCTGAATGAGCTGGTTGTGGCCTGACGGTGGTGAAGCCACACAGTCGGTTGTCAGTCCCACACTTTTGTCCTCCACTACTGGACACAAGTTCTTGGGATTTTCTCTGGATAACATGTTCCTCAGAGGATAATTACTGATAACTTTGCTAACCTCACTACTTTAACTATAAACACATTAGTATAAAGCTCTGGAAGCTGCCCGAGGACGATCAGAAAGCTTCAAACGAGCAAAGTACCCATGACATCAGCGAGTGTCAAGGTTTAACAAACGGTCACCTCATGAAGTGTGTGTGTCCGACGGCTGGTTTCACTGAGCTGAGCGTCCTCATTTGTTCGGTTCTGTAGCTGAGCTGGTCACAGGTGGACAGCTTGCTGGACAGGAAGCGCAGCGGATAAAGACTGAAGATCCTAAAGATGATAAATAAGAACAAAAACACAAGTGAAAAAATGAATGTGAAAGCGTTTGGATTTGAGGAAAGACACAATAAGATATAAATCAGTCAGAACTGAGACGATGTAATCTGGTTATATATTTGTTGTAAAACTGATCAATACCAAGGCCTTTTTTAATGATTGACATCTCCAGTAAGAACCAATGGGCTGAGAGCTATCGACAGGAAGTCAGAATATACGGAGAGACAGACTAACTCATTGTTGATTTGGGTCTTTTCATGTGATCTGCTGATAGTAAGAAAAACACTGAATATTTCCTCCCTTCTCACCGGATGTTACAGATCCAGGTCCATACGGACAGCAGCCAGCTGACGAGCAGGCAGAGCGGCACGGAGGCCTGTTTGAGCAGCTCCACGACGATGCTGGCCTCTCGACCTTCAGACTGCCAGTGTGTGGACTTCAGTGGCCCGTCGTCGTATTTGTCCATGAAGAACAGAGGCTGGCTGTGGGCCACCGTCTGGAACATCTGGACCAGGAGGCAGCAGGATTAAGTCAGCACAGGTTGTTGAATGTTAATCCAATAACTACAATTATCATGGAAGCATATAAACAGGATCAAACGCTGCAGATTAAATATTAACTGGAAAAATGAACAAATAAAAGTAAAATAACACTTTCTGATGCTGAGTAAAATCATGTCAGCCTGATTTTCTCAGTGCACAGGGATTAAACCCTATCACCTCTGTCTTGTACCTGTCTCAGCTCAGATGGTGGGTCAGTTTTGGGGTCAGGAACTCCGTTTTCAATGGGGTGAAGCTGCGACAACATCACCTTCCTCTGCTCGTAGTGGACAAAGATCACCTTCTCCTCTTCATCACCTCCAGCCTCTCCATCACCCTCCTCGGTCTTCTTCTTTGTCTCCTGCTGAGCTGCTCTTCCATCTGGTCAGGACAAAGATTATCAACCTCTGACAGCTTTCTTTATCAGCTGTCAGCCTGTCCTAAACTCCCCCAGCAGAAACGTCCACTGCGTCTGCACAAACCCAGCGAGTGTCAGTCTGAGTGTCTTACTCTGATCCCGGCTGAGGACCTGGCAGGTGAAGCCCGTCTTTCCCATCTCACGGTTGATCTGGAGCCAGCGTTCCTGAGGGAAGATGGTGCTGAGGTCTCTGAGGAAGCTCTCCATGCCCTCCTGACCCTCTTTGGGTAGACTCCACGAGCCCAGCACCGACAGCTCCACCCGACTCTGGGCCCGCATCTGGGTGAAAAAGATGGAGGTGTGCAGCGAGGGAGGAGGAGAGGCTGATACAAACTGCTAACCCTCGAGAATAAGGTTTTGATACGTCATCTCCAGCTGTCATCTTTGTTTGGACTCGGAAAATTAGGAAAAATATAAACATATTTCATCTTTCAGAAAATATGATGCTTGTCTCTGTGACTCAAATGTCAACAATACATTAGAGGCACAAACTGGGTCGGATTTAACCCTAATCCAGACCTGACGGGACCTGGATCTGCACTGACCTGCTGGAGGTACTGTTTGACCTGTCCGGGGATGAACGGGTAGTGGATGACCGCCAGCACCACAGCAGAGTTGTGGCCGGAGATCCAGCGACCGACCAGCAGCCCGCTCTCCGCCCGGTTACAGCACTGCGGGAAGAAGATCTTCAGGACCATGACTTCAGCTCAGTATTCTGCCTCCTGCCGCTCTGATGATCTGAGAAAGAGATGAAAAACCACCAGGTCCAAGGACCAAAACTAACAATATATTAGTCCATCTCTCATCTTTCAAACTTTAAAGACACCTCGCAAATATGTAGTTTCAGTCAACAGCTGCTCGCTGTAGCTTTTATCAAACAATCAGGAGGAAATAATACGCTTGCTGGGGACTATTTTCAGCGGTGGATTACTCCACAAACTAAAGAAAAGAAGGAGCATGTCAGCCATAGTGACAGTGAGAAAATAACAACAGTGTGGCTCACTGATGAGTTTTATAGTTTTTGGACAACAATGGAGCTCTGTGTCACAGAGGAAGAAGCACATTAGGCTTTGATACACACGATAAGACAATAAGGCCTCTTGTCTGTGAGACAGGCGGCAGTTTCAACATCCTGAAATTGAATTTTAAGATTTTCGGTTGGAAAGGAGCATAAAACAACAATAATTTCACATTGATCAGTAAAATCTTCTGTGAGTCAAAGGACATAGTTCTGACAGACATTGGGGTTATTTACATGAAACGAAACAATGGATTAAATATGGAAAACCCGGAAATGAGAATGTTTGAATACATTGTGAAAAGTATTTGTGCTGCTGTCACATGCTATTTCAACAAAAACTTCAAGCATACACAAAAGTGAATTCTACTAAAATAGTTCATTCCTGATGTATGCCGAATTGAATAATGAGCTCCTTATAAATCAGGAAAGATATTCCCGTTGGTGAGGGCTAAATATCTGATTTCCAGATTTCTGTAGGGAGTTCGGTGAACAAACAGACCGTATCTCGACGGTTGATCTCACTGTATGCCCTTCAAATATTGAGTTTAAAGCGTGTTGTTGTGGCAACACATAAAGCCTGGGGCAGGATAGCCATTGATGTCAATGACAGCAAAGTCAATTTGCAAGCTAGCACGGGAAAGTAGGTTAGCTGTAGTGAAAGCTAGCAAAAAACAATTACCGACAGAATGAGACGAAGTTACTAAAAATTAATATGAAAAACGATGGACAGTTACGGCCGACTGATTCTGTCGTTTAGTTTACAAATTCCTGCTCTAACTTCACCACAGTCCTTTAACTGGAAGCGTTCAAAAGCAAATTTAATTATCTCAACGAAGCGACATCACAAAGCAGAGACGTAAAACTGTGGAACGGCAAAGCACAATCAAGATGAAGTGTGTATGTGTGTGTGTAAAATACATCATTTACCTTTAACAGCACCGAGAGCTTCCACCTTCCATTTGTAACGTCGAGCTGAGTTAAACTAACTAGAGAGCGGCGCCATATTCTCTGTTGACAGTCCAGCGCATAAACTGCTCCGGTGAGAAACACACGTTCATGTGTTTCATTTATAGCGACCGTCGAGTTTTATTTAATTCTATTTTTACAATTTACGGTGGAAAATGTCAGTTGGACTATGACAAAAACAATTATGAAAACATTCAACGATCTCTACAATTTGTTTATTTGAATATAGTATTTTTTTGCCTACTCTGTCAAAGTTCAGTTTGGCCACTTTAATTTGAAACTCATAACCGGACGTTTTATTAGATGAAATCATGAATACTCGCGCAGGTCTAATTCAGACTATTGATCTGAAAAACTATTCTTAACAAGACTGATTATGATATTTATCATGAGTTTTTATCAAAACAACTGCAGCGATAGTACATGTTCATGACCATGACCACTAGAATGAATGACAGGGATTAACACTCATGACAGGAGGTGAACAAAACATTTATAAACACACACATACACACACACACACGCGTGTATCTTTGAAACTGCAATATATTCAGCTTTTGGTGCAATAAAGAGAAAGAGAATCTAGTAATAAAATAGCAACAATTATAATTTTGTAAACAGGAAAAACAATGATGTAAATCTACTACTGCTACTAATAATAGTAGTTACAATAATAATAATTATCTGACTGTTACTCACCAGTAGATGGCCAGTGAACTGTGTGATGATGCTGCTGTCAGAGTTGTTGCTGAATGAGGAGTTGGCCCAACTGTAAAGAGATTTATCTCCTCCTGCAGTGACACAGCGAGAAAAGAGCGGGACGAAAATCTCCAACAGACTAAAAATAACAAATGTATTGTTGACAGGTTAATAGTATCAAACACTTTAAGACTAAAATGTCTTGCCACAGGACATTAAAACTGATTAAAATCCCTCTCATTACTTTTAAGGCACTTCAGAATTAGTATTCAACTGTAAAAGTAAAAGTTAAAAGTTTATTTCAACTGTTTTCAGTGCAGAAATCGTAAGCACTTATATTTGATTTGTTTATTTTGTTAGATTTCTTACTTTTTATTTCAGTGGGTTTTGAATTTACTGCTGCTTTCTATCAGTGTTGCTCTTATGGAAGCATTATTATCTATATATTATCTCTATTATTATCTATTTTATCATCATGGTATAGTCTTGCATTTATTTTCTATTTTATTGGTTAATCCTGTTTTGACTATTTTCTGTCTAGTGTTTTTTTAACAAATGCAAAGTGTGTATGTTGTTCTTAGTTCACTAACCGATAAACTAATTTGAATTAAAAACTACACTACCCAGTAGATGTAGCGAGAATTGCTCGCGATGCCTTGTGGGTAAGCCGGAAGTAAACACAAACACGTTGAAGATGGATCACTCAGAGCAGAACGAAACTTCAGACAAGAAAAGAGTAACCAAGACGGATATTTTACGGGACTTTCAAGTGTCTTTTTTCGCTATGAGTCGCCTGGTTTCGTTTCCATGGACAGTAAGTAAGACTGTGTGCCAGCAGAGTTTTTACATCTTATAGAGCGAGCGCTGCACCAAACTCCATTCAAATATTTATCAATCGGTGCTTCCGTGCTCAGTGGAAAATGTGCTCAATATCAAAGTATGACTGAAATCATGTCTCAATTCAACGGACTCTTCTGCTTAATCCAGCACATGTACGATCCACCAGCAGGTCGGAATTAAAACTAATTCAGTTCAATTCAAAGGTTTTATTTGTCACATACACAAACAATCTGTCCAGGTGTTGATATTTAAAACTATTTTGAATACAAATCCATTAGATTAGAAAATTCACCTCATTAAAGCTTTGAAACCATTTCATAATTTCTAACTGAAAATGTTTTCCAGTTTTTAGAAAAAGACCTGGCAAGCAACAAATCATCAGACTTGATTTCAGACATCTTGAAACAGGTAAGGAGACCTGCACACAACCTGTCAGCGTCTTATAATGAGAAGACACACCTGAAGTATCAACAGAATTAACAATAATGTTTCTTTTCTGCTTCTGACAGACGTGTCTTCACTCTCTGTGCCGGAAGTTTCCGCCATCAGTCAGATTCAGGAGGCTGTTCCTCTCTGAGCTCATCAGACGGGTTGGTGGTCTGTCAGTCTGTCTCTTCATGTACATTTGTTGGTGCAAACTAGAGGAGGATGATATTTTAGCTCGTTTAGTTAAGGTTACAAGCAGTTCTTGATCTCCAATAGAACAGAAGGGTTAAAACTAATGATGAGTTGTCAGTTAACTCTAATTTTTTCTCGATAAATTGATGGATCCTGTTTTTGATGTTAAAATACACACAGTATAATTCCACAGATGCTTCCTGCTCTGCATTTATTAGTGGACTCTGCTGTGCTCTGACAGTCTCGGACACAGGTTGAACTCGGTCTCCATTTGTTCATTAAAGACAAATGATTTGATAATTTCCAGGAAAAGTTGAAGGAAATCATGAAGAATTTAGTAACCTGTAAAATAAAGCATTACCCTTGCTTTTCCCCTAAATTTCACATCCATCACTTTTTATATCATCAGCTGTTATTTTCATGAAACATAGACTTGTTTTTGTTGCATATATGTGTTGTAGTATAATTTTGTAGCGATCAGTAACTTTTTGGGGCCCAAATGTTTGTTGCTCCAACAGTTTTTGGGATGGCTCTTGAGGCAGGATGTGGCTAGCCAAACTTAGCATAGTTATCTTTATGCTATGCTGAGATAACCCGGTCCTCCCTCCAGTTCCCTACTTCATGCAGAGACATGAGAGTAGCATCAATCTTCTCATCTAGCTCTCTGCAAGATTGCAAATAAGCATATTTCACATGACGAACTATTCCTTTAACATTTGCTCATGCGCTAACACTAGCATGTTGGCGCACCATGTTAGCATTAATCTTAATGTAATTCTGAGGCTGACGGGAATGTAGTCATTATTTTGGAGGTTTCCTGGATTTAATGGAAGTGTGGAACGAGTGGGAAGTTTGACCTGTAGAGTCAGAGAGCCCGTCCGTCTCAGTTGTTGAGGTTTTTGACTCTGGACTGAAGCGCCGGACCAGCGTCTGAACATGACGTAATGTAGTTCTTCCGGTGTTGTCCCCCCACAGCAGGAGGCTGCAGGCTGCGATCCTCTGGACGAGCTGTACGACGCTCTGGCTGAGGTGGTGGGAGCCGAAGACACGACTGAGTGCTACAAGAGCTACTTACTGGTACCAGACCTGCAAACACCCATCATGCACTGCGCTACAATGACGGTTTCATTTGTTCTGTGAGCTGTGCTGCAAAGCGCTGCTTGACATCCACCTCATGTTGTGTAACTGACTGCGTCGACGGCTGCTGCAGCTCTCAGGCCCTCAGACTAAACCTCTGCACAGAAGCAGAACATGAACAGAATCAGCATTCATGAAGGGTTTGATTGTGGGACGATTAATAAAGAGGAAATTGCTACAGGCCAAATTTTCATGCTTCGGTGCTGGTTGTGGATCCAAAATGTCATAAAGACAGTTTGAAGATGAAACACTGCAGCTGAATGCTGTCCCTCCTGACATTTGCATCGTGTTGTTTTTGTCCTGCAGCCCAGCGGTGATGCTGTCAGCCTGTTGGAAAGCGTAGCTCTGATCTCAGAGGGCACTACTGGTCTGGTGACCTGGGAGGCTGCTCTCTACCTGGCAGAGTGGGCTCTGGATCACCGGCAGACCTTCACTGGCAGGTATCCAACCCCTCATCCACTGCAAGAAGAAGTTCAGTTATGAGAGAAAAATATATTTATTCAGTGAAAAGGAGCCTCCAAGATTTAAAGACTATTTTTGTTTTAATTTTATGTATCCTGATGGGAGTCGGGGATCCAGGATTTCAGCTCCTTTTCACTCATAAACAGAGTTTTTAAACCTGTTCTCCTCCCTCCGTCTCCCTCTGGCTGCAGGACGGTGCTGGAGCTGGGCAGCGGCGTGGGGTTGACCGGCATCACCATTTGTCGCTCCTGCCGCCCGAACAGATTCGTCTTCAGCGACTGTCACCGCGGCGTCCTGCAGAAGCTGAGAACCAACGTCCAGCTGAACGGCCTGACTGACCGGACGTCTCCGGCCGTCAGCGTGGAGGAGGTGGACTGGACGGCGGCAACGGAGGAACAGCTGAAACGGATCGGGGCGGACACCGTCATTGCTGCAGGTTAGGAGGGCGGCGCTCCGTGACCTCACACTTCTTAGCCAACTAATCAGTTAATCAGCTAATCTATAACAAAACATCACATTTTAGACATTTTTCTGGAGTAGTAGTAGTAGTAGTAGTAGTAGTAGTAGTAGTAGCACTGTATGAAGTAGCTTAGAGGAAAAGGCTACAGTACAAGTACCTCAGATTGTCACTTGTGTACAGTACTTGAGTAAATGTATCCAGTTACATGGCAGCGCCGCTCTCTTCCCTGTGGTGCAGATGTGGTTTATGACCCCGACATCGTGGGAAGTCTGGTGCAGCTGCTGTCCAGGATCCTGAGCTGTTCGTCTCCTGGAGTCCTCCCTGAGGTCCTCATCTGCTCCACCATCAGAAACCCGGAGACTTACAGCGGCTTCAAGCTGCAGCTCGGTAAGAGACCGCCGACAACAGATATCTGAGTCTGACCACACACACATCAGCCCGAGCTCTGCTCCCACGCCGGTCTGAAGAGTCTGCGCGTGGCGTACGGGGTCACGGCTGGACCCTGAAGTGATGTCCTCCATATTTTTATTTCAACCTCAGAGGAGTTTACATTCAACAGTTACAAGCGAGTTTTATAGGCGATTAAACCACATTTATTTATGTTTGACTACTTTAAGGCCAACGAAATCCTAAAAGAGGATTCAGCAGTCCTGGATTCTGTTTGTGTCCTGAATGAACTGAGGGCGTGGAGGGTGGGGGCGGTGGATGAACGGGCGGAGAGTTTGTGTTTGTGCTGCAGTGAGACTGAACGAGTGCTGCAGACTCGAAACATGTTCTCCTCAGCGGTGGAAGAAGTTCTCAGATCTTTTACTTGAGTAAAAGTAACAACACCGTGTAAAAATACTCTGCTACAAAGTCCTGCATTTAAAATCTTAAGTTCGAAAGTATTCATCAAAAAATATACGTAAAGTATCAAAAATACTCATGATGACAAAGGCCCGCTCTACTGTCAACGCTTTCACAACAGATGTAAGTTTTTCTATTTTATGTTCATTTGTCTTGACTTTTGCAGATTCCTCGTGTCGACTTACTGATTTGAGACAAACAGATATTAGTGAATTATAATTACTGATACATTTGTGTTCATCATTTTAATGTTGCAGCTGAAGATATATTTATATATCTATTGTATATCTATAGGATATATCATAATTTATTAGTTGATTTATATTTTGTATTAACAATCTGAATCTGCAAAGAAACCAGTAACTAAAGCTGTGAGATCAATGTAATGGAGTAAAAAATACAATATTTCCCTCTGAAATGTAGTCGAGTAGAAGTACAAAGCAGCAGAAAATGCAAATATATTGTATTATTACTACAATATTGCGCACAAGTACAGTACTTGAGTAAATGTACTTAGTTACATTCTATCAGTTTATTAGCCCTAACCATCATAAGGTCAGCCCCGCTGTAGCTGCTGTCGTTGTTGTTGTTGAACATGATAAAGTTGTTTTCTATCAATTCTAATCAGACTGAATCCAAACTGACCTTCAGTGAATTGAAATGCTTCTTCCTGATTGGTTGCTGTTAGCTGTTTTCCTGCCTCAGTGAACTGACTGGACGTCTCGTTTTGACAGAAAAAGCCGGAATCAGCCATCATGTGATCGCAGGACCCGTCAGCCACGTGTTTCCCTACAGCAGACCGTCCGCTATAGAACTGATCAGACTGCTCAGGTGACACCGCTGTAGCACAATAAAGATTTTATTTACAAATGTACATCGTATCAAAGCGTCCTTTATACATTCAAGTTCTGAGACGAAGGAAAAACCGCTGGAATGGAAAGTGAATTTCAGGTGGAGAGTTTAGAGAAGCACCTGCTGGACGGACTCAGGTGGACTGAGTGATGCTGAGTCCCCTTCAGAGTGCAGATGTTTGGCTCTGGATGGTCCACAGACCGCTGAGAAAGTCCTCTACCTTCATACGAGACATTAAAACTAAACGTGCCGACTCATTCTCTGCCACTCCCCCCGTGTGAAGTGTCTGTTGGTTTGTCCTGAAGTGAAAACCACCCGAGTAAAAGCTGGTGTCTGATAACAACGTTCATTTTAGAGGCTTTACTGTGTGGAAATATTTCAATCCGCCATGAAGACCCTCCATTAAGGACCAGAGATCAGAGGCAGGACGTTCTGGTCCCAGTTGTCGTCCCAGCGCTGCCCTCTGCTGGTGCGGAGGTTCCTCCTGAACGCACCCAGTCTGCCGTCTGAACTGGGAAAGTCTGACAGGAGAGACTGAACACAGACAGACAGACACGCGCACAGTTATTTCAAATACTTAAATAAATACTCATCTTGATACAGATATTTTTGAAAGTTCAGGGGTCACATTAGGACATTTTGTGTTCAGAGAGTAAATTAACGTCCTCAACATCATGTTTTTACTGACGTCCAGGTGTGACATCCAGTTTTCTTTCACTCTGTGTTGAAAACTATGACTGCATTTACAGGCAGACATGAAGCAACGAATCTTTCGGTCTTTGGAGTGAAACATCGTCTATGTGCAGCTTTTCATCAGGTGTTCACAGATCCGTCGTTTGACACGACTCTCTCACCTTGAGCTGCCCGGCGAGTTCCTGAGAGTCTCTGAAGATCAGTCCGTTCTCCTCGTGCTTCACCAGCTCATGTAAACTGGAAACCACACACACACACAGACACACAGACAGATGAGCTACAAGCTTCTACAGATCAGCTTAGTTTAAGAGTCTTAATGTCAACACTGAACACTGAATCATTTCAGTCTTTTTGAGCCTTTTGGTTTATTTCTGAGTTCCTTTAACACAAATCAGTCAGGATCCTCTGAGGATCTCATCAATGTGAACATCAAAGATAAATAACTCGACTCTGGAATTTCCAAAACATGAATGTAAAAAGCACAGAGCTCAGTGTGTGCCCCCTACAGGCCGTGCTGGTTACTACACCTCAGTAGAAAAGCTGGAGACAAGGTCACGCTCTGTGTTAAGGTCTACAGCAGGCAGCAATTCAAAGCCCCCTCCGCCCTGACGGAGCTCACCAGTTGAAGTGGATGGCGCAGACGGGCAGGCAGCAGCCGAACATGTCCACCACCTTCATGGGCAGATCCAGACCGCTGGACGACTTGTGGAGACAAACGCCGAGATCTGCTGAACCTGGCGAGACAAACGCACGCAGACACGTTCACTGAGGCGTCTTCATCGTGAGGAACAACACAACTGAATAAAACCACATTCAAGATACTCAGGACACGTGTGTGAAGAGGGGCCGAACACAGTCGGTCCAGGCTCACCCAATAAGACGGGATAGTCCTCGGCCTCCAGCCAGGGGGTGCAGATCGTCACATGTTCTAAGTGCAGGCGGTCGATCAGCTTCCTGTAGTGTTCCTTCTGAGGACCTTTACCTGCACACACACACACACACACACAAAAACATGAGAGGCAACACACACACACACACACACACTCCCGACTGACAGCTCCAACCTGTCTGAGGATTACCTGTGATCACACACACCAGAGACGGCAGAGACGCTCCGCCTTTGATGAAACCTTCGTACTCTGTGGAGAACAAACACGGATCAGATTTCAGTCGTGTGGAGACGAAAGTGAAGCGCAGCAGTTTGAACGTGTCCTACCTTCGAGAGCCTTCAGCAGGACGGAGAAGTCTTCATCCTCTGTGGACGGACGGACAGACAGAGACACAGAGACAGACAGAAAGTTAAAAAGTAAAACTTGTGACCGCCCACAATGCCTGAAGAATCGATTCCCTCGGGCAGCTGATCTGTGCATCAGCTGATCGAGGCGAACCTGCGTCACGTGTGGACGTTTGAGTGTCGTCACCTGTCCAGCTGGTGCTGCTGAGCAGCAGCGCCGGTCGCTCCGCCCTCAAGGTCACTGTGTCATCAGTGAGGTCACAATCTGAGAAGACGGTCCTCTCCACCTTCACCTCCACCTCCACCTCCACCTGCGCCTCCTCAGACCTGGAAATCACACACCAAGTCAGTGTGTGTGCTTCAGGGGAAACCAGTGCAGGACTGCAGCTACGCTCCTGTCTCTGCAGCGTCCTGCAGCGTTTCTCACCTGCTGCTCCGGAACTGAGGATACGTGTCGGCCAGTCTCATGAAGAGCTCGTGCCGCAGCCTCAGCGGAGTCTCCCTGAAGATGGAGGCGGGTCTGTCGTACAGAGTCGTCGCCCTGCAGACGTCAAACAGTCAGAACTATCACTTTACTTCATGTTATCAGCTCACAGGTGGGCTGACAGGTGTGCTAGAGTCAATCTCATGCATAATTCATCAGGAGCTGCCATGAAATGTGCTGTATGTATTCATTGTCCCCAGAGGATGACTGATTCTGACTCTAAAGACTTCATGAACTCTGTTATCGCCACCATCATGACAAATGTGAATCTTTTAGCTCCACTTCTGTTAAGACTCAAAGAGAAGCTGAACTGCCGCTCTGACAGACTGTCAGGTGTAATGAGCATTTCAGCCTCTAGAGGCTGCTAGTGAGGCTTCATAATTGAATTTGGTTACAAAAAAAATGAGACGCTCGAAACAAATCGTACTTGATGGACCAGTTTTTCTGCAGGTCGTCCCTCATTGCGTTGGTGACACACAGGTTGTGAGAGGCCAGAGGGCCGAAGAAGCGTTCGTACCTGGAAGAAGACAAACTGTTCAAGCCTCATCAACACAACAGAAACCCAGAAATGACAACATATAAAGTTCAAGAGGGGGGTTGTTGTAGATTGAGCACCACAAGGAACACAAATCCATCATTTATCTCAAGGAAACTGCCTCAAAACCATTGACAACCACAGATAAAGTCAGCAGACATTTGTTATTAATGTGTCTGGACAGTTCAGGACGCGGCCTCCATCAGCCTCACAGCACTGACCGCTTTGCCAGCTGCACCACCGGGTGTCCCTGGCCGTGGCTCAGGGCCATGACGGTGTAGCCGTAGTTGTGCCAGTCGATGACGAATCTGCTGCCGCGCAGGACGCACACGAGCCAAACCACCGCAATGCTGGGCAAGCCTGGAGGATTCTGGGATACAAACACAACCATTGACTTCATAGAAGTATTAAAACTCATTACAGATTCTCAGTGTTTTCTGACTGTCGGTGTGAGTCCGGTTTCAGGCCAGAGAGGCTTTCAGAGCGTTCATTCATTCAGACTGCACAAACCTGCATCAGGATGTGAGACTGTGTCTCCCCCCTCAGCAGCACGTGAAGAAGCTGCAGACACTGAACGACCACCTTCGTCACGTAGGTGAGGATTTTTGGTCCCACTGAAAAAACAACAAAGCACTTTTCAGCATTTTCATCAGCCATGAAAACAGAGGTGGAATGCAACTAAGTACATTTACTCAAGTACTGTACTTAACCCTATAATGCCGTGGGTATCATATTTATACATGGATTCTGAAACGTTTTGTATTGCCATATGGTAAAAACTTTGCTCAAAACGATACAAACAAAAAAACATATTTGGTCATTTTTAAATGTTTTTTTTTTAATTGTTAAAGGGCCAAATAAAGTCTTTTTTTTTTTTTAAGAATTTTCTATCCATTATTTCTTGGGTCAGGCATTATAGGGTTAAGTGTAGATTCAAGGTACTGGAATACTTGAGTATTTCCATTTTACAACACTTCTACTTCACTACAGATGCAAATATTGTAGTTTTTTACTCCACTACATTTGTCTGACAGCTTTAGTTACTCATTACTTTTCAGATTCCTCCCAGTCCAGTGAAAAGCTCGTATCTCCAGGTGTTGATGTTGGCTATTTGTGATAAACTGAAGGATGAAGTTTTCCTTCATGTCTTGAGAAAATTCTCCTCCTTCTTCAGCTAAATAAACTGTTTAAAAAGTATTTTTACAGACTTATTGGTACTTCTACTTAAGTAAAGGGTCTGAGTACTTCTTCCACCACATAAAACACAGTGCAACATGGCTTCAGTTACCTTGAACACCTTTCACTTCTGTTATGGGGACAGTCGTTATTTTCTCCTCTCGCAGCACATCTGGATGAGGTTTGGTCTCTACAGTCAGAACATTTCAGAGAAAAAAAAAATCACATTTTGCTGCTCAGCTTGTGATGAGTCTGAAGTCCTGATGGAGTCAGTGACTGAACACAGAACTGAATGAAGGAGCAGCGATCGTTTCCATTTAGTTTCTTTGCTCTACAGATTCAGTTTTGCAGGTCTTCCTCTGATCTTCTTCACCAGCCCTCTGTGCTATTAACTGGGGGGCTGTAACTTTGCATTATTACTCTGTAAACTTTATATATAATGAAATAAGGACTTGTTGGCAAACCATGAACAGAACCATGGCTCTGTACTCTGGAGGAGGGGGTGTATGTGCAGCAGAGGACTCTCAGTTTACTGTAACTTCTGATTTCAGACGACGTGTCTGTGAGCAGGTTGGTCATTAATCGTTGTGGTTTGATCCGCAGGTGAATGACAGCATGCAGCTCCGTCTAAATGTGCGGCGGTCTTACCCAAAAACCCGACAAAAGTAACGTTATATCCGTGTTTGCTGAGGGACAAGGCGTGATACTGCATCCGAGGACTGCGACCGATGTCCCCGAGCACCAGCACACACACCCGCCGGTCCGTCCCGCCGTCCCGCCGCCGCAACCTCCGCAACCACAGCGACACCAGTCCGGTTACAACCGTCAGAGACACCGCCGGCCATGTTACATTTGAACCTGTGGCATAAAACCCGATTAAAAGCGCCGCAATTAGCGTAAGTACAGTGAGATAAGCCGGCCAGGCGCAGTACGTCGCCATGTTTGTTTGTCACTAATGATGACGTGTCTCAATGAAGGAGGAGGAGCTTCAGATTTAAAGGGACCGTACACACGATGATGCGTTCAGGTCCGACAAAGGAAAAAGAAGAGTAATCGCAACACAAAGATGTAATCAGTGTAACAGACTGATTCTACTATTCTGTTCTTTTTTAAGTTGTTCATTTTGAAAATGTCGTCAATTTTTTTATTTCGGAATTTTTACCTTTATTATTTCTCATGCTTTATCATGCTTTTTGTTTAAATGAAAAAAATGTTTGGTTTCTTTGAACAGGAATGATGAGGTCATGTGGGATTTTGGTTGTGTTGCTGACCGTCTGCCTTTATGTTTGCAGTTGTTTTAGTTTTTAGTTTTATATTTCAGTATATTTATAATTTGTTGTATAATTCTGAATCTGCAAGTTCAATATGATGTTAACTTTATGCTATATGTTATTGTACACATCTGTGTGCATGTTGTGTTTTTAAATGTGTTTCAAATAAGCTTTACTCAAATATGCAGAACAGGGGATATCGGCAATGTAATTATAACATGAGGCATAAGCATAAAATATGTCAAATGAATCATAATAACAGATACTGAAGAGTTAACAAAGATTCTCCACATCAATTGAAAAAAAAAATAGAAACTTTTAGTTGTTATTAGAAACAAACTAATTCAGGAGTAAAGACAGTCCTGGTCTCTGCTACCCGGGGGTGCAACAAAGACGGATGTTTCTCTCTGGGTCCCAATGTGGGGGCCGGGACCCTCCTCAGTGGTCACAAGATAAATCTTAGTGGTCAAGAGACAACTATTTGGACTTGAAAGAAGCAAAAACAAGTTTGGATACCTGTATTTCTAGCATTTTTTAGTTTGTTTTTTGTGAAATAACAGTTAAACAACCTGGAAAAATAATCAATATTATCATCATTATTATTGTTATTATTATTTGTACATGTTTTGTTAATTTGCAAATTTCTCCTTGGAGATAAATAAAGTATCTATCTATCTATCTATCTATCTATCTATCTATCTATCTATCTATCTATCTATCTATCTAATAGCTTATGAACTTTTAAAATAACGTTTATCTGAATGTGCTTGGATGATTATTCCTTCATCAGATAAAAACAAAGGACATCTTATTCTTTACTGAGATGATTCTGCATTACTGTCACTTCTCAGTTGTAATTATCATCTCGCCTCCCTCATGCAAAACCTGCAGCACTGCAGACTGCAAGCAGTCCTCTAGCATGAGACCAGGTGCACACACCTGATGTGATCACTGCCAGCAGATTTGGATGACCCGTGGGGACAGTCATGGTCATGACAGCAGCATTATGTGTTATTATATGTTATGTATGTTGCATTTTCTCATGTTGGTCTCTTTGTGTTGTCATTAACGTGGTGGCCTCCTAAAACACCACAAACCCTTCACTTCATGTCTCTAGCAGGCTTTCTGAGGTGAAACATTACTGGGAGGACCGGGAGGAGACTTTGAGGGCGGATCGTGGTGATTTTGTGTCCCAGAAATAAAACAGAAAACACTTTTTTACCGGCTTCAGTTTGGATTTCGTAATGACAGCCTCTCTGACGTCACGGCTGTTTCCTCCCCCAGCCTCCTCACTTTCCTCCCCCCGTTAGAGGAGAGACAGCCCGTCCTCCCCGCTCCTCTCTCTGGTTCTGTCGGAGCAGAGTGACCCGGAGCCTCCGGACCGGGATTATCGGAGTGGAAGATGCGGGCAGCTGCGCACCAGCTGGCCGCAGTGCTGGCTCTGTTTGCCGCAGTGTCGGGGGCGCAGGCGGAGGTGATCGATGACATCCTGAGCAGCCTCTCCAGGGGAGCATCCTTCCTGGAGCGGCAACATGAGCACATCAACCTGGACGGGGTGGTCGGGTTCCTCATGCTGCAGGGTACGTAAACACGTCCTGTGCTAGAAAACAGGCTGCAGGAGTCTGCAGACAGAGCAGCTGCAGGAAACATCTGGAAAATATCTGAGGCTTCTGTTTGTTTATGATGGCCGGCTTCAGCAACTGGGCCGTTTTTAGGGAAATGCACGAGGCCACTAATAGAATAACAAAGAAAAAAATAATATATTCACTATCCACTAACAGCAGCCATGTTTTTGTGAAAAAACAGAAAAGTTTAGAGGGAGATCATCAACTGTTCAAAAGTTACAGTCAGACCAAAAAGAGCCACTTTTCTCCTTTTGTGAGTTTTTAAGGTTGAGCAGGATATTGATCTAAAGTGCTTTTTACAGCTTATTGTGTACTATTGTACTACTAGAGTGTTTTATTTTATTAACAATATATCTTATAACATTTTATGAACATCTTCTTGGCTAAAATAAGAACAGTGCATCTATCTATCTATCTATCTATCTATCTATCTATCTGCATAAGTTTAAGATGTTGCTGCAGGATTCAGTTGTTAAACAGAAAGTCCTTCTTATTTCTTTCTCTGAGTTTCATGAAGGTCCAACAGGCCTCTCAGGTGAGCAGACTGAGGTTCCTGGTCCAGGTTCAGGTTCAGGTGTGGTGGTGACAGGTTTTGGAGATTCTTTCTCCGGGGTCAGTGTTTGAAATCAGATCTCAGCACCTGTTTATTTCATTGATTCTTTCTGGCCTTGATTTCTTTGTTATTCTTTAACCATTGTCATTTTTTTCTCACTCACTTTTGAAAAGTGCTGTATTGACTTTGACTTTCCAGAGATGCACTAAGAGTCTCTATGAGGCTTCAATTAGGCACAAACTGCTAAGAACAGCATGCTAACATGCTGATGTTAACCAAGTTTACTGGTTGGCATGCTAACATCTGCTAATTAGCACTAAACACAAAGTACAGCTGTGGCTGATGAGAGTGTCATTAGCTCTGCGGTCGGAGGATCAGTGCAGGTGGAGGAGAAACATACACGTCTGTTGTCCTGGAGATGATGAGATGTTTCAGTCAGGATCGAAGTGGTGAATGAACATGGATGTATGACCGACGTCACCGTCCAGACTGCTGGCATGACTAAAAACACATTGAACACACCTCAGTGTGATAACTGAGCGTTAGGTTTCCATCTGCATGTCACTTCTGACTCAGATGAGCTGTTTCATCCTGATTCTTCTCTGTTTGTTTTGTGTCTCAGCTGAACTGAAGGAGGCAGTCCGGACGTGGCCTCACAGCGACCCCGTCAGCTGGGCTCAGAGAACCTCCGCCGTCGCTCTGGTCAAACGTCTCGACCAAAGCTTCGACAAGGCCGTCGCCGCCCTGCAGCAGAACGACCCCAAATACTACAGAGGTGAGAAAGACTTCATTTCCTGTGGTGTGACGTCAGCTGTGGTCAGGAAAGTACACAAAAAAATAATATATTTTTTATATTATTAAAAGAAAAAAAAAGATATTTGGGGTCAAAAAAGTGTCTTTGCCTTTGAGCCTTTAATGCTAAGCGATATCTCACAGGCTGCCTGTCGCAGCTAAGCTAACTAACTGTCGGATGTTTCCTCTGTGTCCTGCAGAGTTTGAGCCTCTGCTGTCGTGGAGTTTCTGGTTGATTCCTCAGGGGTGGAGCTCCACAGATCCCAGCCTGGTCTACCCCTCCACCATGACCACCGAGTGCTACGACGAGCAGCTCAGCGACAAGTGTCTGACCCTGCTGCTGGGAACCTGGTACGAACACGCATGGCAGCACGACGGTATCTCAAGTGTCAGGGAAGCGGGGGTGATGGAGGTTCAGGTCCTGTCTGCTAGCAGTGCTTTTAACCCTAGTTAACCCAAATCCCCCAGCTTTTACAGTGTTATTTTGATTTGCACTCTAAAGTCTCTCTGAACAGTGTCTGTGTCCTCTGACTGTCCAGCTACCAGATGTGGACAACAGCAGCTCTGAGAAAGTGGAAATATTGATTCATGATTTCGTTGCCTTCAGTTGTTATTTTGCCCTCAGTGCTGCCTGCTGGAGCTTCTGCAGACATTACTCAGGGCTAAAAACATTATTCAGTGTCCTCAGCACAAAACGAAAGAAATATTGAAAGCATATTTTAGCTTCAATTTGGATTTTGTGCGGTCAGTCGGACAAATCTGTCTGAATCATGTTTGTGTGTCTGAGCAGGAAGATGAACGGGACGCCCTGCATCGTCACCAAGCCCTGTCGGGACACCATGACTCGTTTCGGATGTCCACACTACTCTCTGTCCCACCAGCTGCTCTACTTCATGATCGGAAAAATGGTGAGCTGCTCAAGCACAGCACCAAAATTATGTTAAATTACTACACCAGGATGCTTTAAATCCTGGTGTAGTTCAAATGAATCCAACAAGACACTCATAGTAAGTATAATAACATATTCTCATAAAGGAAGAGCATAGCTTAGCATAAAGACTTGAAGCTGGGGGAAACAGCTAGCCTAGCCCCCCCCCCAGAGCTCCCTAATTAAATTTATTTTGTAAATAATTTACGTTATGTTTGATTTCAGTCCAGAATGCATTGTGTGAGTCCCTAAACATGTTGAATGCATTTCAGTCTTCCTGAAACAAGATTCAAAAGAATTTCAGGGCTGCTTTGTTTACGTCCATGTTTGCAGACCAGCAGCCTTCTTCTTCACTGCTTTGGTGCATTATCGCCCCCAACTGTCCATCAGTGGAATATCATGAAGGACTGTCTCTGACGTTATGCAGTAACACGGCTAAAACCATTGCTTCACATGGCGGCTTGTGCTCATACAAACATTGTGACGTATCGCAGATAATTGTCTTGCAATGCATCAAGTATCGCAGAGTCGCTGCATCGTGATACTGTCGTTATCGTATAATTGTACGTTATCATGAGTTTCTCTTTGATTGCCACCTTATTTAACGTGATTTTGTCTCTTGTCTGATTAATCTGAAGAAAAAGACGCTGCTAAATGTACTTTTGAGCTCTGGACACAGCCAGGCTAGCTGTTTCCCTCTGCTTCCAGTCATTATGCTAAGCTAAGCTCTCCAGTGTCAGAGTTAACTCACAGACATGAGAGTGGGATCAGTCTTCTCATTTCAGTCAGTGAGGAAATTAAAGTACCTGCCAGCATTTAAAAAGAAATGAGCAGAATCATCGCCCTGTTTGTAACCTGGACTCCTTCCTGGTTTGCTCCTCTCAGAGAGGCTGCACCAACCTGCTGAAAGGCGACACTCGAGCGTCCCGAGCCAACATGACCGAACGCAGCTACGAGAAGATCTTCTGCTCCAACATGATGAAGACCAACCAGGACATCATCAAGGACGGCCTGACGGAGCAGACGGTGGACATCTTCATCGAAAACAGTGAGCGTCTGCTCGTGTGAGGAGCTCGTGGCTCTGACACACGATGTGAGCGTCAGTAAATCTACCTCATTTCTCCCTGCACGTGTTGACTGACTCGGGTTCCTCTGCTCTCTGCGAACAGTCCTGATTTGTGGATTGGCCGGTTTCTCCGACTTCTACAAAGCTGATTGGCTGCAGCACATCCTCAGGCTGCAGGATGAGGAAGTGGGCTGCTTTGGGAGAGACAGTGAGTGTTTGAAGTGCATCAAACCAATCACAACCAGCTTCATTCATTAAATCTGAATATAATGGTCTCATTCTTTCCAGGCTGCCAAATGTCATTTTTAAGGCTTCTTCTGTTGATGTTATCTCAAAATATAAAAGAGAGAGTCCGACTGAGAGACTGAGAGTCTTCACGGACAGACCGACGGCTGACATTGTGCTGTTTGTTCTCTCAGAGAGCATCATCTCTCAGATCATCGGAGACGAGCTGCTGGAACAGCTGCAGCCTCACAGGAGAGTGAAGAGGAGGGAGAAGATACTTCCAGGTCAGTTTGTGCTGTGCTGTCCCGTATGATGGCTCTTCACTCAAAATATTAGGATCACAATCATCACAAGCGCACAGTAACATGTCCCCAGTGACTGTTCTACTATTACATCTGGTGTCAGTGGATTGTTGTGACTGGTCTCACAGATGGCTGTTCCAGTCACATGACGGCGGTGGCTGTTGGCGCTCTGGGAGGATACCTGAACTACTACCTGGCGGAGCAGGACATAACGAAGAGGCCGCTCTCCTGAACGCCCCCCACCTTCCCGGCGAGTGCGTTCACACTAGAAAAACATTGTAGATCATCAGGTAGAGAAGCTCTTCACGGCGGGAGAGCGGCTCCGACACCACGTGCTGTTTTATGAACATAGTCGTCAGATGATGAAAATACTCAATAAAACGCTGGGATGTGGCTGTTTTGGCACGAAATGGAGACAAGATTGATTTGTTTTTCTACTTATGTTTCTTTCATATGTATTCTGTGATTATGTGAGAGATGTTTTATTCCCCATGAGCTGAATCTGACCTACACATCAAATTACCCCAAACCAGATGCCTTTTGAAAGTAGTGATGCTCCAGTCGCTCAGGAAATGATCAGAATTCACTGTTACTCCTTCTAAATGATCTGAGAAGATGAATAAAAGGTGAATCCGTGTGGATCTGCAGATCCAGGCAGGCAGCGTCTGCAGGCTATATGGCAGCTAGAACAGAGTTTTGTCTAAATGAATTTACAGTTTTGGAGGATCATTTTTATATATACATATATTAGAGCTTCATATTTCAGCAGTAAACCAGATTTAGCTTTTTGCCACACAGAAACTGCTCAGACTTCAGGTGAAAGGGACACCTGCCGAGTCTGGTGATGTATTTTGGAGAATGACGAGAAGTCATCAGCTACAGGAAACGGTGCTGTGTGTCACCGCTGTCTTACTTCACTGTGCTGACGTGCATCAGCTCGTTCGCTCTGCAGATTGGTTCATCCCGGCTCCTGTCTTCTGTCTGCGTGATGCATCCCGTGGTGCCAGATGTCACCTGTTAGATGCTTGTTGGTTATTGGAAGTACAGAGCGATGTCAGAGAGACGTGAGTGGACGGGTTTCAGGATTCATCTGTAAAAACGGATCACAACAGGAACCATTTGGTTTCTGATAGCAGCTGTTAAAAGCCTGACTGGAGCATCCCTATTTGAAAGGACAAGAAATAAACTTTTTTCCCAAAATAACAATCTTTATTCTGTTTAAATTAAGTTTTTGCTTTTTACACATTTTATCTACTGAACATGAAACAGGGCCAGACGGCAGCTGTACAACCAGCACTGACCAAAGAGGACGCACGCATGAGCTACGAATGCATGTAGATCACCGTACATACAAGATGTTACCGTGTGTATTATGTTAGCAGAAAAAGCCAATAAAACGAATTCTGCTGTATTGTAACGTGTAGTTCTGATAATAAATCATCTCTGCTTACATTACCGGCCTCAAGAGTCTGTGAGGAGGAGCGAGAGGAATCCTTTAACAGTCAGAGTGGAGAGAACGCAGAGTGATTATATAAGATCTGTTGGAGTTCCTGCCAAAACTCCCCCAGCTCAAAATACAGGCTTCCCCTGGGGTGTGTGTGTGGGTGTGTGTGTGTGTGGTAGTGTACTATGTGTGCTGGACGGCGCTTGATTCCAGCCAAGCTTGTTCCTTTATGCCATCGCTGGCTGCAGTCAGTCAATGTTGTCGATCTGATGATGTCACTTGTTCCAGCCAATGACCTCATAGAACAGCGCCTTGAGCAGCCGAGCCTCGTAGGTGACGGTGTTCTTGCCGATGTGAATGTGGATCTCCTCCAGAGGCTGCTCGATGATGGCCGGAACCTCCTTCCCGTACACTGTAGCCGTGACAAAGAAAACAACCCGCAGGGGGCAGCAGAGTGAAGTTCAAAATGGCTTCATCTTCTGGAGAACATGCATGTGCTCAGCAAACGAAACGAAACTCTGGTCACCAGATTTGAATGTTTATTGCATGTTAGCGCAAGCTGTGACCAGGGGGTAGAGGAGGGGTGAAGGTCATGAGTGGGACAACCAAAACCTCAGGGTTCATCCTCTGGAGACCATAAATATCAATGCACATTTCATTGAAATCTGGACGAAATACCTTTTATGCATGAAATATCAGGAACTGTTGCTAGGTTACTACATTGCTACTCCATGCTTACACTGTGCACAAACAGTTTACAGTTACAACAGGGCTGATTTACTACTTCAAATTCAGAGTCAGTTTGGAAACAATGGGTCCTTGATTTCAGACAGAGGCAGACAAAAGCAGCCTCGATTTTACTGAAATAACAAACTTTCTAATGTTTCCAGCTAAAAAAACAAACAAGAGACCGAAGCTAAAGCTAACAGGTCCCAGGATTCTGACCAGCTGATGAGCATTGAAGAAAACACGGAAATAAAGTAACAGCATTGTTCTTGTATTGCAGTGTAAAGCCTGTGAGTCCTGCTGTCATACGTATGATCAAGAAAACAAAAAGATCAGGCTGTTATTTGATTTCACACGGAGCTGCTAACATTAGCCTACGCTATCTTAGTATTCACAACAGGCTATTGTGCAATGTGCTATTTGTGAACAGAGCTTTCTTTTTTTTTTGCATAACCTGCAAGCCCACAAACTAATATAGTTAGATAATGACATGCTAACTCTTTCTTCCTACGACTGTAGGAAGTAAGCTAGTTAGCCGGAGATGCTTATGGATGCTAAACTCTGACTGGATAATAGCTGTTTGATGGAGGGTTCAGTGGAAGAAAGAAAGAAAGACGTCTGTTGTCACACTGATGCTGCAGAATTGCAGTGTTGGTAATGTAGATCAGCAGTCCAGCATTTTTACAGGCGTGTGCGTGTGTGTGTGTGTGTGTGTGTGTGTGTGTGTGTGTGTGCTGCTCACCCTCGCAGTGCTCCAGGAACTGAATACACTCCTGGACCACAGCGTCCCTCAGCATGACCATGTGTTTGGACATGTTCTCCAGCAGAGAGAGGAAACAGCGCTTGGCGTAGAACCATGTGTCCGTCCCCAGCTACACACACACACACACACACACACACACACACACACACACACACACACAATCTTTAGTGGTCCTTGTTGTATGACCATTTATGGATAAAGGAGATTAATACATGGACAGAAAACTGTTGTTTGTTAATGATACTGACTTTTCCTGATATCCATTACGACATTTGAAGGCAACAGGCAGCATGTGAGTTAATAAAAGCAGACTGTAAAAGTGCTGCTGGTGTCTTTGTTTGTCTTAACTCTGAGTCGTAGTTGTGGTTTGATTGTACAGGACGAGCCGACTCTTCTCTCAGCCTGAAGGAATCAGACTTCAGACTTGACGGTCGGGTTGTGAGAAGCTGCCGTGACCGCGTGGCTCGCCGGGCTTCGCATTCCTGAGCTCCCCTCTGCTTTCACTGTGACTGTGACTCTGTGGTGCTGATTGTTGTGAGGATGAGAGGGGAGACACTCAGGATGACGGCTTGTGTTCTCAGCTGGAGCTTAGTGGACTCAGCTGCGGCCAGAGTCTGCATTGTGACTGGACCAGATCAAAGGTCCCAAAAAGAGCTGCTCAGCCTCAGAGGAGACCCTCAGCGAGAGAGTCCTGGAGGGCTCAGGGGGTTATTTTTGGTTCAAAACTGGATACTTGTCTTCAAGTTGGACATGTTAAAGAGAACGTGTTTATGGTCTCCTGTCCGTCACTGAAAAGACCGCCTGCTGCCCTTACAGGTTTGGGGTTTGAGCATCGAAAAAAACCCAGAGGAGAATTAAATGGCTGACCTTCTTGTTGTAAGGCTCCAGGCTCTTGATGACTCGAGAGATGCCGAAGTCGTAGTTCCCCTTGGCACAGTACAGCGTCCTGAAGGAAGAACACAACTTCAGATAAAACACTGACAGTTTTAATCATCAGGTAGCTCCAACAGGTGAGATAATCCAGTGGATTACTGCATCATTTGCATTACTGAGATCTGGACTGTTGGATTCCTGTAGCCTCCTGTATCCATCCGACCTTTGAGTCATTTCACTCTCAGTTAAAACAACTGAAATGTGTCAGCATCAACCAGAAATACTCAATATTAAAGACTGTATAACAACAAACAACAAAAGGGATGTGATTGGCTGTTTGCTCAGTCAGGCTGAAGCAACAGCCAATCACATACGTGGCTCTGCCCTCTGTCTTCATTGGCGACCTAAAATAAACCAGGATGAAATCCCATTTCACTAAAATGAGTTTTAACAGTTTATTGGACTATTACACGCTCGACAGTCCTGCAGGACTAGTGAAAGGCAGCAGCGGCAGAACTCACCCGATGACCAGGTTGACGATGCAGAGGTGAAAGACTTTCTTGTCGGGGTCGTCGTAGGAGATCTGCTCCTCCTCTTTCTCGATCTTCCTCATCAGCTCTTCAGCCTGAAGACATGAGGACACAGAGGAGACAAAGGACTGATTCATTCTGTGCAGCTGAGACAATGAAACCAGACGAGTCAGAAGGATCATAATTAATCCTATCAAAGTCATCTCCACAGGTTCACAGGTAAAACATGAACGTTGAGTTTTCAAACTAAATGAACATAACGACGTCTGTCATTTGATGAGCAATCTGCAAAATGTACTTACAGTAGAGTATCAAAGGTAAATGGAAGAAGTACTCAGACCCGTAAGTAAATTAATATCACAACATCAACAACATACAAGTAATATTTAAGTAGCAGTACAGAAGAGTTAAAATTACTGTCAGTATTAAAAGTAAAAGCAGTCGTGATGCAGCGGGGTGTAACTTCTAATGACTGAGCAAATTTGACTAAAATATTCATACAACATTCATTTTACATATGCTTATTACTTAATTATTGTCACCTACTGTATTAATTAATGATTGAAGACACTGGAAACACTCATTAATGTAGAAATATTAATTTCATTTCAAATATCAAGAGGTTTAACTGCAGCATTAACGTGTCAGCTGCAGTTTAATGTTGTGACTGCTTGAGGTGAAGGTGTAAATTCTTGATTTGAAAAGTAACCAGTACCTGAAGCTTTCAGGTAAATGTAGCGCAGTAGAAGTACAAAGCAGCATAAAACAGAAATATTACGTTCCACCACTGTGTAATTACTCTTTGAACTACACAGATGACACAGAACGAGTCCTGTTTACTGCAGTGACAGGATACAGCGCTGCGTCAACCTCTTTGTACAGTACCTCTTCATTCTGGCTGGTCATGATGTAGGACACACACAGGTTGGCCAGAACCACAGCGCTCACATTCAGGATCTGCAGCGGAACACACACACACACACACACACACACACATACACACACACACACACACACACACACACACACATTACTTTTTTAACATTTAAATGTAATTTAAGATAAAGTAAAATGATAATATAACTCCAGGATGTGAAGAAACACTGCTAAACAATGCTGCTCTCATAAAACCAGTAATTTTCTAATATCTGGTGTCTTTTCAGTTGAATGTTAACACCTCTGTGACCTCAGCCAAGTTTATCATCACTTAATTTTCTGAAACTGGACAAAAGTCAAAATTTCCAGATGCCAGAAATGACAAAAGCACCACTGCAAACAAACAATGAAAACAAAACCAGCAGCGGCAGAAAATCATCGAGACAGATGTCATGCACAGGTGTGAAGACACTGCAGAGGAAGCACTACAGAGCTGTTTGGTCTCCACTTTTACCGAGGGTTTGCACTTGCAGGGACACTCCTGAATGTTACACTGCTCCACCTGGACAGAAAGGCAAACTGTCAGCGTTTAGTCCTGACCTCTGGCTGTCAGTGGGGCTGCTGAATAGGACGGTACTTGAGCGCTTACTTCAAAATAAAATAACGTAGCCACGTGATGTCTGACATGCATTTTTCTCAACAATAAAAGCTCACACTAATATTTTAAGTGTCCCTCCACACATTTGTTGACTTCATAACCGTCAGGAATGTGCCCACCCTTCCTGAAACACTCACGTTATCGTAGTGTTTCTTGACGATGGGCTCATAGAAGCCGATGGCCTCCTTGTACTTGTTCTGCATGAAGAGGACGTGGGCTACGTTCAGCTTCCAGGTATCGTCCTCATTACAGACCTCCACCGACTTGCGGAAAATCTTCTCCACCATCTGGAAGTTCTCCCGGTTCCAGTAGATCTTGGCCTGGGCCATCAGGACCACAATGTACCTGGGGTAAGACCGGGCCAATCACCCAGAAAGGATGGAGTGAGAAATAATCAGGTGGAGCTCTGCAGAGGAAAGAACTGTAGTGCTTCCACGTGGAGTTAGAAAAATAGCGAAGAGGAGTTCCCACATTTTTCTGTCTGTCAGCGAGACATCACCCAGGTGGGCTGGGTTCACGTTCACATACGAATGTGCAAGGTATCAGTAGCTAACTATTTTGCCAGCTTTCTTTCTCACATCTCACCACTTTGTGTGAGAGTGTGTGTGTGTGTGTGTGTGCGTGTGTGCGTGTCCTCACTTCTCCTGCATCAGGTCGTAGTCCTGCAGAGCTTTTTTCTGCACCTCATCGTCTCGAGCCAGCCTGGCCTCCTGCAGCTTAGAGAAGAAGGACAAAAACAGCATTCAGCCAAAATCTACTGTTTACTTTGGCACAACACTTGCAGCATATTGAGGAAAATTCCTGAGAGCAGTTTCCTTAAGCTACTGTAACTCAGGAGGCACTCAGGAATGCATCAAGTGACAGATTAGGCTATAATAGCAGGCGTTTGCAGCCAATTACAGGATGATATACAGCATGTCTGATATATAACATCTCAACATTAAATATAAACCTCTGAGGAATAGAGGAATAAACACATGTACAGTACAAAACATAACAGATGATAAAAATAAAAGGCAGCCCAACAGAGTGAAAGTGGAGGAAGGTGGTAAACAACCTGCTTGGCCAGCTTCCGTAACTGTTCTGTCAGTTTGCCGTTCATCTCGTCGAACTTCCTAAAAGCCTGTGAAATAAACAGACAGTAGGTGAAAAAATGTAGACGTGATTTTATTCATGGAGGAAAAACACTTTTAAATGTGATGAACTTAAAGCTGCGCTCTGTAAAAATATTCATCAAAATCGCTGAGCCAGCTGCAGCACAGATGATGGAGCTTCATATAAAGACATTAAAAACGTAAATGAGTGCCTGTACACTGAGAATGACTGATAATTATTGAGTGATGAATGATCATTTTCTGATTTTCATTCAGTGTGCAGTGTATAATTATCACATTCAATTCAATTTTTTAGCTTAAAAATTTGGACATCATGTTTTAACAGATGCACAAATTATTATATATCATATACACATTATTATATATTATTTCTATAGATGTTAGGGGGAATTTACACTGCTGAAAGCAGCTGGTTAGACTCTGGATCATACAGAAAATGTGTGAAAAACACGAAACAAAGAACTGAAAGACACTAAAACTCTCCAGACACTAAATCTAAGGACAGCTGCAGGGTTGAGGATAATTCTCTATCCTTTCCCATTACACAGTCATTTCATCCATTGTTAATTGATTAATGCAGCTATCTATACAGTACCTCCTCTGGCGCTGTCTGGCAGGTCAGCAAGGCATCAAGAAACTCATACATATACTGGAAAGGACAAAAAACACATCAACTTGAATATGGATCCTGCCATCGGAAACCTCTCATGGTTATGAAGTACAGTTACGCAGACAAACAGACACAGAGAAGCTGCATCTGTATGAGTTCATGCAGTCTGAATCAGGACCTGACGTGATTTTTAATAAAAAACAACCAGAACACACGTATATGTGCAGAGTGAACTTTACCGGGGAGAGGAATTTGTAGGTGAGGTGGGCGTTCTCTGCCAGGACGTCAGCTGCCAGGTCAAAGTACTGAGAGAGGAAGAGATTGAATCCAGCAGTGACATTAATACCGTTTTAATTAAAGACTAACGCCTCTCTGCAGCTCTCTGTGTGTTCTCAGCTCTTTCCACTGAGACTCTCACCACATGACTCCAAATTCTTCTACAAACATGTTACTCCCTGCATGGACCCTCGCCGGCGTGGAGGATGGTGGAAAATGCTGACACAGTGCCTTATGCAACAGAGGGGTGTCATGTTATTGAAGGAGAACGCCACGATGAACCTCTGTGTAATGAACACACCTGTTCAATCTAATATCAATACAACAATGCTGGTATACATGGAGTCATACATGGAGTCACGGGTTTATGTAGCTACCGAATAAAAAGGAAAACTTACTTATTCACTATTTACTCACTGAAAATAAATTGCTGTTGCTGTGCATGATAAGTTCTTTGATGTACCACTGTGCATTCAGTTTTAATGTTATTGATCTTAAGCTCAGTAGCTCTGTGGAGTTTAACTACACACATTTTTACTGACACTGAAAGCAGAAATGTTTGGCTTCACAAACTTTGGGAAAAAAAACCTTTAAGGTGTAAAAGAGTGTCGTAGTTACGCCCAGCTGGCAGTGCCAGGTAACTTGGAATCATGATTTCCTGCATTACAATCAGATGAAATGAATCACAAACAAAACATGAAACTGAAATTTTGGCAGGCCAGGCCGACTGCAGATGACCTTTGACCCTCTGGAGGCAGGCTGTTCGTAGGGCAGACACAACTACATTTTACTTGATTTTTTTTTAGTTATTGTTGGAACCAAGTAAGTTTAGTTTTGGTGGTTTGCAGATGAAAACCGACCAACCATCTACTAAAACTGACAACAATTTGCGGATTTATTTTAGATTCTAACCTTTAAGATTGCATTTTGGTTACTACGTAACTGTTCGACACAGTATTTCTCAGATTAAAAAACATGCCTCCTTGTTCAAGGCCACTTAAAGCCATAACTGTTCCAGTCTGGGACCCTCCAGGTACCCTTTGGGCCGGCCTGTGGTGTACCTCGTGTTTGCAGTAGAGCAGCAGCAGGTTTCCGAAGGTGACAGGGGGGAAGGAGGGTTGCTGCAGCAGGAAGGCCAGCTTCTCAAAACCCTCCGACGGCTTTGTGTCCATGTTCACCAGAGCCTGGTTGTGGAGTGTCACTGGGTCCAGCTCCTGCCAAAACACACACACGCAGTATATAGATCAGGATACGCTATGTTTCAGGCCTCTGGACAATACCACATTAAGACTTTTTGGTGGGTTACTCTGAAACTTTGAGAAACAGAAAGATTTGTAGATTATTCAGACAAAGCATGAAAGCTGTCTTTAGTAGGTTTATGACACACATACACACAAACAAACACATTAATTTTGCATACTGGCATATTTGTGCTTCCATCTGGACACTGACAGGATGCACTCAGTATTAAACTCCAGTAGGGGGCACTAGTCGTACACGGCTCTATCTTCTCTCACCTTAAAAAGACAGCCACGACTCAGTGGCAGCTACAGAGTGGACCAAGGACGAGGCCCCATCTGTACATTAATTTAAATGAAGCAGTTTGAAGACAATAAAACTATCATCATTACCTCCATGTAAGCCTTCACACCCATGTCTCTATTCTAATATTCTATTAATCTCTGTTATCTCCAGGCTGTTAGCAGGGCAGGTCCAGGCAGCCTTAATTCAGATTACAACCGAACAATCACACATTGCCAGGGGGAGTGGAGGACACACACACACACATACACACGCACACACAGTGGGAGTGAATGGGTGCTGATCGTTACCTCCTCTGATCTGGGGGGCATGTCTGTCAAAGCCTCCTGAGCTCTTTTCACTGCAGGAACAGAAAACACTACAGTTAGTTTGCATCAGTGCTTCTTCCAGAGACGTTTCTTTGCAGGAGGAACAGATTCAATAGAATGAAGCCTTGAAAATTATTATGAAGAAACTCAATAATCAACACTGAAAGGGACCCTGTGGAGTTTTCTTGCAAACAAACAAAAGTTATTTTCATGCTCAGGATTTTTACATCAAAAAGCTGATTTTTCTTCTTGCCCCATAACAACATTCCTCCATAGCGCCTCTAGTGGTCAAAATCTCCACAAGGAACCTTTAAGTTGTTGATAGTTTAAATGAAGGATTACAAAAACATCTGACTAATTGATAAATACACAAATTAATTCAATAGCAAACCAATTAAAAAAATGATGATTGATTAAAGAGTCAGATGTATTGATTTCCTATAAATAATAAAAAAAAACTCTGATTCTGGACGTAAAAATGTCTCTCACTGTCTAATTTCTGAAACTTTCAGTGTTGCGTGTTCCAATTACTGTTGAACTGTTCTTTATTTTTGCCTTTGATAGACAGTTGATGGTGAGACTAATTCAGAAGTAGTTGTTGCGGTTATATGGTTAATCCCTTAACCACTAGGCTCGCAGGACACCCCCTACAACCTCTTTTAAACTCGACATGTGAGCTCACTCCCACTGCCTTGGTTTGATAATGATAATGAGAACAGCCCTGCTTTTGAAGATAAAAGGAAGATCTAAAAGTTTCTTTGAAGGTGAATTTCATCTCTTTTTATGAGCATCTCTCTTTCTGTGGCTTCATTTACAGAAAAACTCTCCATGAAAGTGACCTGATCTGGGCTGAATCATACGATCTGCAGTTTAGAACGAACAACCCTGGTAAATACATTTAACACTAATTAACAACGTTGTGATGCTTGGCTTGTTTATGCAAAATGTGTGTAACTTCGTGTGGAGGTAAACAGGAGGTACGTCTTCCACGGCATTGATGACTGGCTGAGTGTTTTTGGACCAGAAAATCAAAACTGTGAGCTGAAAAAGATTATTGGAGCATTTTAGGAATTTGTTTAGACCAGACTGCTAGTCTCACACCTGTAAATTGTCATCCTACAGTTTTCCTGTTTTTATATTTTTCTCTCCATCATTGTTGGCAATTAATTACACAAAAAATCTTTCTTTTTAACTGATTTCAACAGTTTAAGACTTTATCTAAGAGACTAAATGCATAAACTGTGTTACTTCCTGCCCACTACCCTGCCTCTCTGCCTCCATCTTTTAGCTTTTATGATACTTGTTTCAAGTTTCAGAGGCCTCAGAAACACTGAGTGAGGTTCTTACAGTTCTTTAGCTGGTATTCGATGGCAGCTTTGAGGTTGAAGGCTTCAATCAGGGCTGTTTGATGCAGGACCAGCGTGTTGCCCACGCTATGCACGTCGATTCCCTCAGTTGTCAACCCAACACTCAGCTCTAGTACACACAAGGTCAAGAAGATAATCAAATAATGTACACAAACAGATTACTACAGTATGAGCGGCTGAAACTAAACTAGCTGAAGTCCAAATGAGGACAGTTTAAATAATTGTCTATGATCAACATGTCACTCTACAGTAAATGAGAATAACATGAATGAAGATGAGAAGGTCTGTTGTCAAACATAGATGTGATGATGGAAGTTTACAGAGATGCGGTTTCACCTGGATGTTCCCTGATGCCTCGTTCTATGATCTCTCCGATATATTTGAGGGCCTGAGCGTAGTTCTTCAGGCTGTAGTAACACAGGGCGATGTTGTAGGACAACGCTGACAGAGAGAAGAGGCAGAAAGACAAAGAAACCAAGATCACATTTAATGGTACCAGTCAGCTTTTGAATCTAATTCCAATGTGCTAAATTAAAAGAGAAATTCATTACATTATGATGATAGCACAATTTAACATTTGAATCATATTACAGTTCTTTAATAGTTCTTCCTAGTCATTGACAAGAGAATCTGTCTTATCCTGAGGTTCATTTTATTTTAAAATGCGACTTTAAAATTCTGTGACAAACATATATAATGATGTGACGTTTGATAAACTCATTACATAACATGATTACCTCATTTAATAAATGTTTCAGTCTTGCACACTGAAACAATGTCGGGAAAACTGAGCTAATTAAATTGTAAAATACTGAAAAACTACGTATAAGATTAAACGGAATCAGTGTACAAGAAACCCACACCAGAGCCAGTGTCACTGAAGGTGTATTAATGTGTGTGTGTGTGTGTGTCTCTTTGGATGATTACCTGGCACATATCCCAGCACTTGCATGGCAGACATGAACTTCTTGCAGGCCTCCTCATACTTGCCGTCCTGGTAAAGCAAACAGCCCATATTGTAGACGTAGTCTGGGTCCTCCTGGGGCAGCTGCTCCAGCAATGACTGCACACACACACACACACACACACACACACACACACACACACACACACACACACACACACACACACACACACACACACAGAGCTAGACTCAATAGAAAATAAATGAATGTGAGTGTTTGGCTGCAGATAATAATCAAACTGCCACCATATTGAACAGAAATGCTATAATTTGTATGTATTAGCAGATAATGTGAGAGAGCTTGTCACCTTGGCAGCAGAGTAATCTTCCTCACAATATTTGATACAGGCTTGCAGCTTGACCATCTGTGCCAGAGAGAGCGAGGGAGAGAGAGGATATACCGAAGGTAAAACAGGGCTATGATGTGAGGAGCCAAGTGCTGGTTTGACTTTGGGGCAAAAAATGGAGCACTAACATGAAGTACAGACTCTGATCCAAACTGCCATCCATAATTCATTTTCATGACCAAGAACCTGTTTTTCCACAATAAGTTCAAACATTTTCTACATTTTCATTTTTTTGTACATAATGTATAAGGTTAGGAATCGATTTTATCACATCGACAAGATGGAGCATCATTTTGACTTTCTGTTAATAAAAATGGGTTCCTTGTTGCTGAGCTACACAGATTTCTGCTTGCTTTATTTCATTTGTTGTGCATTTATGGCCCATATGCATTTGTTAGAGCACGTCCGTTGCACAACATCTCCCCAATGATGGAAAGTGTGTAACAGATGGAGGGAACAGAGTGAAAAAAAATCAATGTACATAAGGTGGAGTTCTTAAATTTCAAATTCAAAGCAGTGATGGAACACCTGGACCCAAACACTTGAAATTTCCTCATAAAACAAAGCAGCGAGTCGAAGTGGGGCTGCGGGAAACTTGCCATTTTGGAGATACAAGGTTTTCACTTCATCAAACTTGTCTGAACCCAGTGGTGTGTGGGAGAGAGAGAGCACCTTAGTGTGACTGCTGGGGTTGTCAAGCATGAAGGAGGCCTTGGTGGCCTCAGGATAAGCACCAGCTTTGTACAGGGACTGGGCATAGTACACCTTGTACTCCTCCACCTCTGGGTGCAGCTGGGTGAGCTGCTCGTAGCACTCTGCAGAGTTGGTGAAATCTTGGATGTGATAGTAGCAGTATCCCAGCAGAGACAGTGCTGCCCTGGACTGGGACACAGTTGAAAGAGTTGAGAGAGTGAAACATGATTATCTGTGGAACATCTGTAATGTTAGTAACATAAAGCCCTGTCGTATGGACAAACAAAAACAGCAATTTCACCAAAAAGTAACTTCAAGTAACTAAGACGCGTTGAGTTGTGTCTGCAGTTAGCACAGCAGGAAATGCACTTTTTTTACAAACTAAATGAATGTATAAATAGAGATCTGCATAACCTGTGGAGACCCCTGGACTTGGCTGGCCCACAGGAGGCCAGAAGGGCTGCAGCGTTGGCAGTAGCCAGAGAAGCACTAATTGGTAATGTTGGATTAATTGATAATAAATAAATAAATAAAACCCTTTGTGTTTTTGCTAGAAAAATGACTTTAATCATTAATGAATTGTGAATTGCTGATTAATTTACAGTCAACTATTCAATCAATTAACTGATTAAATCATATCAGCTCTAGTTCATACTTTCACTACATTCAGTTAAAATTTAAGTCAATTCCTTTACTTTTTAGGCCAAATATGTGTAAAAATAAGAGCTAACGTCACAAAAGAAAACAAAGAATCTCAAAAACATGTAACTCTATGTAGTAGACTTTACAAATGAACAAATCAGCTCCACACTTACCTTGGTGTGTTTTTGAAGTTGGCCGTTTAGGATGTGAATTGCTTCCACATACTGTCCGTCTTTAATCTGAAAGACCGATGAGAATAAACTGTGATGGTCACATACACCACGTTTCTATTAGACACTATTAGCATATCTAAGAGCTTGGCAGGGAAAACACTAGTTACTCCAGCTGTCGTTTATCACGCTGTTTAAATGAAGCTATATGTAATGATGGGTGCAACGTTAGTGAAATATTCAAAAAGCACAATTTTAGCCAAACATTTCATTCCAGCGGGTCTAACAGTGTAATGTTACGCTGAAGTGCAGCTCTGATAACGTAGTAACGGTTATCTGACAGACGAAACTCCGTTTAAAGGTGCGGCGGCGGTGATGGACGAACACATTACAAACTGCGTATTTCACCAAATGCAAGAGATGTTGCTAGTGGTGTGTAGCAGCTAGCGACGTCAGTATGAAGAAAATACCAAACTGAAATATTTTTGAAAGGAGTTTCGGTCAGCGTTAACTTCTGTGTCGACGCTAGCTGAACACTGCGATGTGCAGCTAACCTCAACTAAAACAACAATATTCTCACCAGTTTGTAGATTGTAGCCGTGTACTCTCCGTCTTTTATAGCTGTCATGACTTCAAACGTGTAGTTTTAACGATGACTAATGACTGGAAACGTCGTTTATTTCCTAACTTTTAAACATAGCATCTAGCTAGCTTCTGTGTAGTGACTAGGTGCTGTTACTTAGCAACGGAACAGACCGGAAATTGAAAATTTGACAGACGTGTGTACCGGCCAATAACGATGGAGGAGGATTTTTTTTAGTTATTAAACCTTTATGCGACTGTCAACAGAAAACATGTTCTTTCTTTCTGTATTTCAAGTTCATGCATGTGGTGTTGCATGTTAGTGTTGCTTCATTCCAGCCATATCATCACTATTATTATTATTTATTATTATTTTATTTTATAATGTCACTTTTCATCAAAAAGTCTGTATCTGTCAAGCCAAACAGAGTAAAGCCAGTGATGTTTGGCTGTTGCTTCCATCTGAATGAGCTGACAGCCAAATGGCTTTATAAAATAAATCACTGTGGTAAAAAAAGTACTGAAATGAAACATATATATATATATATATGTGACTAGGTTTGTGTATTTTAGCTCATTGCAGTTAGTTTATTGCATGGCTGGTGAGCCAACCTGGCAGGTAGCAAATAAATCCATCCAGTCAGATGAATTACTTCTTAAATTCAGAATCCAAAAAGAGATTTAGTTAGTTTTCTTATATGACAGAGCAGACAGCCAAAGTGCATTATGAAATAGAATCGTCAGTGGTATGAATTAGAGTGGGAATTGGGAAAAATAAGAAGTTATTGTGAAAGCAAGAATAATTAAATAGTATTATTAATGAGAGCTTTAAAAGTACAAAGAAATGTAATTAAAACTGGTTATTTCACAATTGTGCATGTGGCATCTGTGGCTGTATATTTGGTTTGTAATTGCATTCATAATATCCCTTCTTTCTTTCTTTCTTTCTTTCTTTCTTTCTTTCTTTCTTTCTTTTTTCTGTCTTTCTTTCAGAGTTCAGGGTTCAGGGCACAAGCACAGACTGTTAAAATGCACAAATGATCTCATATTTGAAGGATCCAGGATGTGACTTCATCCAAAGGTTGCAGTGGAGAAGAACACACACACACACACACACACACAAACAGTGGTCAAAACAGATGAAACCAACCAAGGTGCTGGAGCTTCGCCTCAAACCTAAACCACACTGTGCTGACCACCGGGCCTCCATAATGATGGGGAAAGGGTAGCTGCTGTGTGTATCTCTGTGCATCAGTTTGTGTGTGTTTGAAAGTAAGAGTATGAGGGTTTTTTTGTGGATGCATGTGGATGCATGCTTGTGTGTAACAGGGGTGTGTGTTGTCTCTCCCTCTCTTTCTGCACATTTTGCATGCCTGTCACTGCCTTCTCTTGGGACTATTGGGAAGCTTTGCAGCAGAGGAGCTACAAAACAACAGGAATACACTATTAATTCACAGGTATGTGCAGAGATCAGCATTTTATTGAGATATTTTCACTTTTACTTTCTTACTTTAAATACATTTTCCAGCTGTTTTTGTTTCCTATTTTTAATGTAACCAAAACAAAATAGTTTGTGAAGCTGAATCTCAAATAGCTGAAGTGAAAAGTACTTTTTGTCTAAGCATTGCTGCTACTTTGATAAAAACCTGACTTTATTCATGCTGCATAAAAGCATGAGAACTTGTGTAATGCATGCTTGAGATGAAACTGAATGGGACTCTTCATTAATGTTGAGCATGAAACTGATTAAGGCATCTTCCATTTAAATACTGAACGACTCTGAGAAATTCTGTAAGTCTTCCGTGTGCCTTCTTTCACCGCAGGAGCAAACTTATTGCATGGTCGCCAGGTTGTGCCTGAGAACTGATGAGACTTTTGTTGCTTAAAAATTTGCAGATCCTCTAAAGAAAACTTGCAGAGGACTTGTTCAGTCTCTTTGTGGCTGTTTATGAGTGTGCAGAGGTGCCGACTTTCTTTGATATAGATAGATAGATATACTTTATTTATCCCAAGCAGGGAAATTACAGGGGAAAACAGAAAAAAAGAACTAACGGACAAATAAACGAAACTTTAAAAAACATGACTGGAGCTGCTGCTAGAGGCTGCCACCTTGGACGGCGCCAAAGCGAATGCTTCAACACAACACAACAAGTTTGTGGGAGATGACTTATTCAGCACTAAGTGATGACACAAAAGTCATCTAGGTGTCTCCAGTATCTCTCGAGAATATGTAATAAATGTTAAAGGATCGATCAACAAATCCCATGAAAAGCACAAACCGGCAATGTGCTCATCTGTGGCTCTCAGCTCCAAACCCAAACTGAAGACATAAATCTGTGTATAATTTTTTTACAGTTTCCTAAAACAGCTGCTGACTGCCTTTTTGTCGAACAAACAGGAGGACACACTGCATTTGTTGGGGACTATTTTCAGTGGCGGATTAGTCCACATTTGGTGCTGTAGTGAGTGTTTGTGGCTCAGTGTGGCTCATTGATGTGTTTTTAATAAGAGCTCAATGGCAGAGAGGAAGAAGATCTAACAGGCTGTGGCACACACACACACACACACACACACACACACACACACACACATTCACTGTTCACTGTTGCTGTGAACTGCACATGAGATTTGTTGAGAAGAAGACAGAAACTCAAATATGGGAACTTAATTTAAACACAAACGTCCAAGATGACCGACTGTATAGTCTACTAGAGCCTCTGTGTATTATTGTAGGTGTGTGTGAGACTGTGTGGGTGTGTGTGTGTGTGTGTATCATTGGAATGAATATGAAGTTGCTGAGGCGGGTTGTGCTCGGCATGTCTCTGCAGCTCTCCTCCCAGGTTTCCAGGTCTCTCTGTCAGTTCGTCTTGTGGATCAGCTCTCGGACTCATTCCTTAATGTGAGCTGACTGCAGGAGCTGAGAGTTTAGCCTCAGGGCTTCTTCTCCTGTTCCTCCCTCTGACACGCCTGGAAGACTTAGAAGTTTGTGCTGTGAAAAGTTGGATTTCCTTTTTCTCTGCTTTAATAGGAGTTACAGCAACAGTGGTAGCAAAGCCATACAAGCTTCAGCACAGTGCTGAGGAGAGGTGTAATCCCTGCATCATGCTGACTGAGAGAACAATATTTATAGACTAAAATAAAGACAGGCATACAGAGGGACATCATGCAGTTCAGGCACAAGACTCAAGCCAACAAAGGGACTTGAACACATTTAATTCTACTCTTGTACTGATTAGTACAAATAAACATATAGACTTGATGAAGATGCAAGAGATGCTGAAACATTTGTGGTTTGTGAGGGGGATAACTGAACTGCTGCAGTGCCTCCTGTGGGCTCAGTCCTCATTAAATAAACAGTGGCAATATTTCTGAAATCAATCAATCAGTCAGTTTTTACAAAGCACAGTTAATGCAACCTGTAAATCAAAGTGCTCATTAAAAAGTCCTAAAAAGCTCGTTACTCTCTCAACGCCCCGTCCGTTCTCTTCCTCCAGGTGCTGGTCTGATCATGGCCCCCAAACTGAGCGTGCTGCTGCTACTGCTGGCCGTTGCCACGGTAACGGTTCTGGCCCAGAGGCGACGCCCGACGTCGACGGCCACCGATGAGTGGAACTACAGGGATGGCTGTGAGCACCCAGATTACTCTCTGTTTACTCTGGGTCAAGGGTCAAGTTCAGGGCTCGTCATGATGATGTCAAAGCTGGAGGTGAAAGATCGTCTTATCTGAAGCTTCACGGATCCCACTGAGACGTCCGTAAAGGCAGACGTGGGGAAACAGAAAAGTTCAGACCTCCAACCTGCAACAGAGGACAAATCAAAACACTCAACCCTTCTGACACAGATGCTTTTGGCAGAGCTCAGCTAGCTCAGCGAGCAGCTTCCCTCTGCTTCCAGTCTTTGTGCTCAGGTTCAGGTTAGACACAACCTGCACTGGGTGAAACTGATGAAGCTCTATGAGTGAAAAGATTGATGGATTTGGTGATTTGTGTATCGACATAGATGTGAAAATCAATAGAATTCTCATGTCTGCTTAAAAAAAGTTTAGCCTAGCCACACTGTGTGTCCTAATCTGTACAGAATTAATTAATGAGCTTTAGAGCTTTGGACAGCGCCTCTTTCTCCCTATGCTAAGATAGGCTAATCACCTCCTGGTTTGGCTGCATATTTCTCAGCTAAGAGATTATTTCCCAAAATATCAAATTATTCCTGAACTTAGTGATAATAGTAATCTTAATTGTGTAAGAAACCGTCGCTCTGCATCAGTAGAGACAGTAAAACAGATGGAGATGGGCGGTTCTGCCTGAATTCACACGTGTGAACACGGACTTTAACCAAATGATTTTAGTTGGATGACAGTAAATGTACCGTTTCTGTCCCAGCTGAGCGGGTGAACATGCGCGGCGTGGCCAACCTCACTCAGATTCTGGACAACTGGAGGTTCGACATCCTGAACCAGATGAGAGGACTTCTGCAGAACGACCACCAGTCCCTCCTGCCGGACTACGCCAGGTACAGAAGTGGGGGGGGGGGGGGGGGGGGGGTCGGATCTGTGTGAGAGGTCCTGAGTGAGTCTGTAAACTTTCTCATATGCTGAGATTTGAAGTTCATGCTTGATCTTTGAAACAGCAGTTTTCCAAAATAATCTCTTTCAGTACTTGAAGTACATTTTCCTGATTATACTGAAATACTTTTACTTGTAACAGAGTATTTTTACAGTGTGGTATTAGTACTTTCACTGCAGTAAAGGCTCTGAGGACTTCCTCCACCTCCTGGTTGCTCAGAGATGTAATTTCGGTTTTGGCTGTTTGCTCAGATCCTTTGCTTTGACTCATGAAGGTTTTCCAGGAGCTAATAGAAATACTGTTTATGGATGTAAGAAGAGACCGGAGGACTGAATAAGAAGACATACATGTAAAATCTGGTCATTGTAGAATCAGCTGAGGTTTTATGGGTTTTATCAGTTTTACTTTGAATGCTGTGTATAATTAAACTTAATTGACGCAACAGCTCAGGCAGGAAAAACAAAGAGTTCACAGACTAAGAAAATAAGAGAACATCCCTGAAACATGGCTACTCCAGCACTGTTTTGTAAGTAGTGAACCATAATGATGTCTGGTCCTCTAAACTGTGGCGGGAGGCAGGACACCCCAGACTTCCTTGTGGAAAACTCGAGTCCTGCACAGCAGCACGTTGCTATTTTGACTCTTAAATTGCAGTTTCAGCTGCAGTTTGTTACGATGGCGTCGGCCACAGACTGCACCAAACAGACTCCTGACTTTATTTTCAGCCTGAAGGATAAACCAAATTCCTGTGGGGACAATCAGCACCAGGACAGTTTCACTTCACTCATGTGGAAGATTCAGTTCATTCAAAGCACACAGACTGAGCTGAACTCAGCGGTCTGCTTTACAAACAGCGTCTCTTACTCACATTTCTCCTGCATTTAACGCCTCCACATGCATGTCTTCCACATTTAATCAGTCCTGAAAACCTCCAGCTGTTATTTAAACTCCACTGAGTCAATAACATTGAATATGATGAATCTGAATTCATGTGGTGAGGATTGTGGTCCAAGAAAGAAAAGTTCAAATGAGCGACAAAGTCTGAATCCAACGAAATGAATGAATGAAAATAAGGTTTGACTGTTTGGGTGAATGAAAATAACACCTTTACCAAACTGTTGTGATGTAAGGAAGATGGAAACAGGAATGTTATTGTACCAAAAGCCGGTTTGAACTCACCTCCCTCTGTGTTCCTGTTCAGGATCCAGCCGCTGTCTGAGGCTTTAGACGACCTCTACAAGGAGTTCAACGCCCTCAAAGCTCACCTGGGCGACCTGACCGAGAAGTTCTCCGCCATAGAAACTTTCATCGACGAGGTCAAGGCCGGCAGAGCCAACAGCGCCAACGCCGGCCCAGCCCCGGCCCCGGCTCCAGCCCCCGTCCCTCGACAGACCGGGAGGAGGCTGGTGAAGAAGAAGGCCACCGCCTCCTCCTGAGCAGCCGATGACGGGCCTCTTCCACCCTGATGTTTGCTTCTTCTCATGCTCGTCTTCTTTCTGCTCCTCCTGTCTGACAGTGCTGGCGCTCTGAAGCTAATCTTCCTTTAATTATCTGCACAGTGAACTTCTTGCAGCAAGGCACACTTTAAAGAAAGAAAATATACAATAAAGTATGATTAAAAATCTGAAATATACAGCAAATAAAAGATGTCACTTATATAAAGTTTGGACCATAAATCTAATTAATGGAATTGGTAAAATATGCACTTATGTGTCTGAAATCACTCACTGACTCGTCCATATGAGAAAGACCCTGAATAGAGAGTGAGCGTCTATAAAATGTGGGATTGTTAGCAGAAAGTAGCTTCGTATCGCTGATGAATTTAGTCGAGATCCAGACGTTCAAACAAAGTGGCAGAGAATAAACAGAAAGGATTGATCTAAGACGCAGCCGCCGGCTTTTACAGCGTGACGTCTGAGAGTTTCATCCCGCTAAAACTCCACAAACATTTCCAGGGCTTTGATTGGACAGATCTTCTCGTCCCAGCTGAGCTGCTCACTTGTTCTGTTTGTCCTGAGTGCTTTTTTTTTTTTTTTTTTTTTTGGACAAACATGCTTGTTGGTTTGGGTTTGCTGCTGCTTCATATGAGCTCTGAATAAACTCACTCATTGCATTCATGTCTGTTATTGTTTCTTCAGCTTGAGTTTTGATCCGAACAGAGAACAGCTGATGCTGAATGAAGTCAACATGTTTCAGCAGCTTTTCATCAGATTTCCTCTCTGAGATGAGGCAGTTCAGGAGAATCCTGGACATTTTGTTGACTGGATGTTTAACTAATGCAGAGTTTCTGAAATGCTGATGGTGTCTTTCTGTAAAATCACATGAATAAGCTCAGAAACTGAAGATGAATGACTTTAGTGACCCCTGACATTCCCGTTAGCATCTTCACCAGGTTGAATCTTGTTTACGTGATAATCGATATTCAGCAGGTTGCGATGAAACTCCGTGTTGCTGCTCTCCACACGAAATGAGCTTCCCTCTATCGCCACCCTCAGGACAAACTTTAGCTTCATTGCTGCTAATGCTACAAAAACAGTGAGATAATGACGATATTTGTGTTGTCATTGTTCTCTAAAAGCCTGGCTTTAGACGGCTTTACTCCTAATACATTTTTTGCGGGTATTTGGGGCTAATATAGTTTTTAAAATCTATTTTATTCATTCATGAATCAGAGCCAGCGGGAATAACGCTGCCAAGAGTCAGATTTTGTTGTTGTAATGTGATTGAAATGTTCACGTTAGTTCATTACATGAACTCCATCTGTATCAGTTGTAACGAGCACAATAAGTATACTAGCTGAGCGGGAAATTACTACAATGCGGGTAAATTTAAAAAATGAGAGAAAGAAATTACAGTTAAGTCCAGAAACTTTTCCCACACGTTGATTCCTGTGTTCCTGCTTAACTAAATTAAACATTTGATCCAAACATCTTATATCACCCCACATATGAGCATCACTTTAAATGCTTATCGTCTGTAACCTCTTTCATGTTTTAATATATTAAAGTTTCTTAATGTTACAGTGAAGGACAGTTAGTTTTAAACATGAAAAGTGTGCATGAAGCTGATGTGGTGCAGTGATCACATGTCTCCTTTGGAGGCCTGTTATTGGCTGAGTCACTCAGATCTCGAAGCTGTTTCAGAGGCTTTTATATCCCGATGAGAAAATCATTTTGATGGAATAAGTAAAGAAGTAAATGCTTGAAATTTGTGGATGTTGTGGCTTAAACGTATAAAAATCTGTGGGCATGAAATACAATTTATCAGACCTGGATTTAGAAGACCGCCAACAAAAAGTCCAACCAAACTCTTCTGTATCTGGGTCTCTGAGCTGTGACCCAGTTTGTATTACATCAGAGCCACTGAGAGAAATATCAGTAATCCCATATACTGTAGCATACTGTGTGTAATCTGTCCTTGCTCTCAATTCTGACTCACTGCAGGAGATGATGCTGAGGAGGTGGAGCTGGGTGATCCAGAGGCCACGAGGCATCACGAGCTGTTTACAGGCAAAGTCTGTTTTAATCAAGTCTGTTATAATAAACTGGAATCAATAAATTAACAGTAAGGACAGCTGAAGATAAAACACGATCACACGATCACTGCATTTATCCGACACCTTCATGGTCACTGTGAACGTTAAGATTTTACATAGAAAACACGATGAGTTAATAAAACATGATGTATTGTTATATATGAAATTATCCAACAATACAGAACATTAAATGCTGCGTACGCATTAATGCATCAGCAATAATTCAATGATGTAACACAGAATAACACAACAGGGACCATTCTGCATCTGACTGAATACTTCTGCTTTTAAGAAATCGTACATTTTGTTAACAACACTTTGTTTTATTTTATTTTATTTTATTTTTTAATTATTATTTTATTTTTTATTCACTTTACTGATCCCAAACTGGGAAATTATTCTCTGCATTTCACCCATCACTGTAAACACACACATGCACATGCACATGCAACATGCAGTGAACACAGGAGCAGTGGGCTGCCGCATCAGGCGCCCGGGGAGCATATGGGGGGTTAAGTGCCTTGCTCAAGGGCACATCAGCCGGCTAATGGAGGGGGGAGGAGACACTCCACCGGGAATCGAGCTGGCGACCCTCCGGTCACAAGCCGCTTCTCCAACCTCTAGGCCACGGCTGCCCCACGGCTGCCCCGTGTACTTAATTAAACTATGAAAACAGGATGTTTGCGTTTAATGTGATGGTATTAAACATGTAGTATTTCTACACTGAGGTATCGTTACTTTTACTTAAGTATCTCAGCACTTCTTCCAACAATAACAACAGACCATTAAGAATACTGAGTTTTAGATATTTGCTAAAATACAAACAAAATAGAGACAGAGATCAGAATCTAACTTTCAGGTTATTTACGTTTTTTTAACATGGACCTGCAGTTCATTCTCTGTGCATCTACTATATATGACAGTAAAAAAACTTCAGACAACGTGCTGCATCAGCTCAGATTCTTTTTTTTGCATAAACACATACACAAAAAAACTTTTTTGGGCAGCAGGATAAGTTGGAAACAAAAAGCTAACATGTAAAAGTTATGATGACATTTTAGTGAACAGCTGCTTGTTGACACAGTGAGGAGACAAAGAGCAGCACGATCATCCCACCTGATGAGTGCAAGCCCCACATCCACTGGCTTTTAGCTCCGTTTTTGGTCTCCACCTGCCCCTTCATCTGCTAAATGTTCCTCTTGAACAGTGCTGAGCAGGTGGCGTACGCCGGCTTTAACACTGTGAGGCTGAGGGATTTCAAACCACAGCAATGAGCTAAAAGATGCTAACACTGGGGTAGTCAATTATTGGATAATAATCTAAAATATTATTATAATATATATAACTGCAACAAATCATCCAAAATATGCAGCAAATAGCCATAAACATGCTGATAATAACTGACAATATAGACGTGTGTTAGTCTATTGCTTTCCTGTTGAAGCAGACTCATCTTTTTATTCCATTCACAGATACTGCAGAAAACCAGTTTCATCAGATCACTTCAAACAAAAGTGAGTATATTTACTGCAGATCAGAAGTTACAGACGACAGCAGCGATGTTTGAAACCGTGAACTCCAGATTCTCTCGGTTCATCGACAGACTGACTGTACAGTAAATCATGGAGAATACAACACGAGGGCAGGCGGGGGAAAGAAAAACTCAGGACTCACTTTCACGCCATAATTCATGGTCACACACTGTTATTGGTTTGCCTCACTCGACCAGTTCATGAGTGGATTCAGCGGCTGCAGCTCTTCAACCATCCTCACATTTCTGTGTCAAAGGGCGCTCAGATCAATAACACATTTCATGCTTTCTGGTGTCGGCGACACGCCGCACTGCTGACGATGTGACCAAAGACGAAGCTCTGCCTTTTGAAACCATCGTCTCTGATCCTCCTGCTCAGAGATAAAAGATGACTTTCTGGTTATCTGAAGCTGATTTGACTCATTTTCTTCTTTTTTTTATCCCAAACAAACCATGAAAACATCTTCTTCTTTCTGTCTCTGTGTTCTCTGTGACGCCGCTAACACAGCTGACCTCTGACACTTCATTTGATAGGCGGTCGTATGTCATTGTAAGTCACAAGTCTCCACCAATCAGATGTGGCTATTGATCTTACAGCGCATCACTCAAAGCCTCTTGATCTGGAGATCCATGGAGGTGCCACCTCCATCTGAAAAGCGGCCCTCCTCTTAATTAAGCGCTGTTGGTTTCACCTTGAATCAGCTGCTGGAACAGGACGGTGAATGAGGCTCTTAATGGCAGATTTAAAGTCACTGTCAAACTTGCTGTCGTAAAGCACAAACACTCGCTTGTTGTTGTTTTAAAGGATGAATCTGAAATGTTGGGACAGGCCTCGTTAGCCGTCCTCCCCTGAGTGTCCAGCACAGACATAATGTCCAGGATATGTTTAGTGTAGCTTGGCAGAAAGGCTGGAAGCTGCTGGAAACTGTTGCTAAATCAAAAGTGAAAAAAACACTAAAAAAGACGAATGCGACACACTTTTCATCGCAGTGTGCAGTATGAAACAAGTCAAGGCTTAGCCGGTTGCTACTGTGCAGCTTCACCTTATGGTATAATGATTCTCTTGAAAGAGGAACATTTACCTGACAGATGTGTAACACCTGTCTGATGACTGGAAAGAGCCAGATTCAACTGTTTTTTTATGTAACGTGAGTTGCAGCTCGTCCTCCTGGTGTTTTTATCAGACAAACAGAGGAAATAGAGCGTTTATTGGGACTATTTTCAGCGGCGGATGAATCCACATTTGGTGCTGTATCCAGTGTTTGTGGCAGCAGGACGGTGTGTGTTCATGGTGATGAAGGGTTTTAATGGAGCTCTGCAGCTCAGAGGAAGAAGATCCATCAGGACAATAACTGTTAGCAGATACATTTATCGACAATAAATAAAATACAGAATAACACCAGACTCGTGCTTTAATGACGATCTGACTCTCTCTTTTATCCTAACTAATATTTGAGGAAGCCATTCTGCAGCTCAGAGCTCTCAAAAACCGACCTGTTCATGTATTCATACATCTTCAGGCATTTTTTAGTCTCACCTGTCTGCTGGAAACGGGGAGATTGCATCATTTTTCCCAGTGATGTGCCCTCGTGGAGCCGTTTACATTTCCTGAAATCAAGAACAGGCCCCTCAGCCGATAAAGTAAACAGATTTTTATTAGATATCGCTTGATGGTGAGAATTTTCTTGACAGCTTGTGGTATGACTTAACGGAAAAAGCAGCAGGTGAAAGATGAGAGTGAACTCTGGTAAACTCCAGCAGGGGAATATTGCAGCGGAGGTGGATTTGTCAGCTGCACTGAACGTAGTCCTCGGCGTGTGGGGGCACGTAGAAGTCGACGCAGACATCGTTTTTTTGTCTAATGTGCTCTGAGTTTCTGAAAGGTTCAGTTAGAGCAAAGTCTTCCATGAATAAATGAAAGACAGCGCTCGGAAGGAAAAAGGTCGGCTGCCGCTCGGCTCTGTTTCTGTCTCTTCCTGTGTCTTCATATATTTCCTGTCATGCTGTTTGATTCCAGCGGTTAGTTTCAGAGCGACAGAGCGAGTCAGACAGTTTGAGAGAGGGATGATGCTGCAGCTCTTGGCTCCTGTTTGGACCACATTTAAATCAGAGGGTAAATCTGTGGCGCTCCCACGGGAGGGATGTGACGAGCCTCCCCCGCTTCACTTTAAGATCTTAATCTGAGTGAGCTGGATGACGCTTTGCGAACTGTTTGCAGAGAGACCGTCCCACCATCTCTCAGTGATGCTGCATGATACAACGTAAATGTGAGAAATGAGATTAATAACTGAGCCATCACTGTGAATTCTACTTATCCGTTCAACAGTGTCATTAGACAAAGGTAGAGTAAGACCTGAAACTCTGCTGGCCACAGCTGCGGCTTTGTGCACTGTAGAAAACATTAAAAAGACACGTGCACACTTGTATAAGAAACGTTTCGTGTTTGTAGGGAATCACATTACACAATCACCTGCTGCTGTACCTGGATAAGGGACAGAAACACGTTAAAGCAGGTGTAAAATCCTGCAGGATGCGCTGTGATCAGAATGTGAATGGATGGTCAGAGCACATCTGGAGGTTGCCCATTAAAACCAGGCGTTAATGCAAAGATGGATGACAGAAAGCTGAAAGCAGAAAAAAAAACTTCAGGAGGAAAGAGCTGCAGAACTACGTACTGCTGTAAGAAGATTTGAGATTTGGTGAATCCAGCCTGTTGTCACATGCTTATGTTTAGCATCACTCGGAGGACTTTGTGGTCTCTGCTCTGAGCTTCCTGCTGAAGTCTCCACAGCAGAGTCACTGAACAAAAACCCGCCTTTTCAGAATACATCTCAACAATCCTTTCCAGTGCTTCACTTAGATCTCATTTCTTCACATCTTCACACTTGTAGCAGTGAACATGCATTTAGTTATTTGTTCAAAACTCCCAATTTTTGCATGATATGTTGCTCCTGCGTGGTTTGAATGCACGTATTGTTAGTTTCTTTGGACAAAAGCATCTGCCAAATGAATGCAATACAATGCATGGGTTATTTGTATAAAGCACCGTTCAGCAAAAAAGCATTCAAAGTGCTTTACCTAAGACAAAAAGGCATGAAGACGAGATATGAAAGGTATAAAATGATGATGTTTGGTGCCGCAATGGACGGCTACATGCAAAGACAGCAGCAGGTGTTTGTGAACAAACTCTCTGTTTTATCTGATTTCATAACCTAACGAGTAACGGCAAATCCAGACTCCCTTAAAAAACTGCTCAATTTTGAGAGTAGCTGCAACTCGCAAGTAAGCTTGATAAACTTTGCTAACCGGCAAATTCTTTATCTTTTATGCGTTTGTGTAAATTCAACATTAAAAGCAATATGATAAGTTATTTCTGTCTTTGCATAAAAATGTGTCTGTTTGTCCCAGTGTGTCGGCTGCTGTTCGTGTGTTTATTTGCATGCAGAGGGTGAAGTGAGATCAGATCAACAGTGGCCACTGAACACGCATGTGGAGACGCACTGGAATACCAGGTGTGAGCTGAAGTGCTGTCAGCTTGTGATTGGATCACCCATGACGCATGTTCAATGCAGGTATAAACAGGTTCTGGGTTTTTGAGGAAAAATGTCCTGCTGCACTTGAACGCCTCACAGCAGCTCAGTGAATGAATGACTGTTTTCAGTGCTGTTCGTCCATGTCTGCGTCACTTATTTGGATGTGGGACGTGACACCCCCCCCCCCCTCTCTTACAAACTGAGTGAGAGATTTTTCACACAGGTGCAGAAGAAGAGGAGGGACCACTGATGACAGCATCAGCTGCCTCAAACAGATCTTTAGGGTTGGGGTTGTTTTCAGATATTAGTCCAGAAAAGTAATCTCGCATGAAGTTAAAAGAGTCCAGAAGCTCTAAAATGAGAGGATTTTATCTGCATTTCTCCAATGAAAGTCGACATATGAATAAATATTCAGCACATCCTCGCTTGTCTCATCCAGCTCTTCATGAAGCTACTAAAGGCTCCACAGCATCAGGTCTGCACAGACATCATTATCCTGCTCTGATTTCATTATTCATCAGGTGCACATCTACACTTCTCTTTATTGTCTGAATTCACTCAAGTCAAGGATGTAGACAAGGTTCTGACGGCCTTTTTCAAAGCGTTTCCAGGCCCTCCCGAGCATACTGACGCTCACCAACAGCAGCGATAACATATGCACATTGAAAACATAAAATAATCGATGAGCACCAGGATGAAAGAAAATGAATTGATTGAACTTTTGCAGAGAAAAACTTGCAGAGACTTATAAATCCATCACATGAACATCATGTCAGCTTTAATGAGCTGAGACACGGCTGTCCTGTCCGGTGAGCAGCAGCACATTGAGCTCTATCAGTCTAACTCTCCTCCATATTACAAACTCTAAGTTAAACAATGATGTTTTTTTAGCACAAGAAAACTGCAGCTCCAGCAGTCCAGCAAGAAAATTTACCAACGTGTCAGCAGGTTTCCTCCATATCAAACTCACAAACACCATCTTCTCATATCATTTATCTGCAGCCTCAACCGTCTAAAAACAGACTCCTGCTGATGTCTGTGAACGTGCCTGCAGCTGCAGATCCACTTCATTCTGTCAGGGAGGGGTCGGAGGATCAATACTTATCAGTTATACCAAAGCAAACTGATCCATCTCATGTTAACAGTCTGATTACTTCAGTCGCTCTTTGCTTCTGTTGTTGCTGCGCTTCACCTCATTTGTTCAGTGAATTCACACAATAAACGTTTGTTATTCACCATTAAATGTGTTCTGTGTTTTAATGTGCGTTTGATTTAACAGCGAACAGAGAAACAGCAAAAATAAACAGCTAAAAATCAATCGGTGGAAATAAAAAGTGCTCAGAGGGAGTTTATTAATGATGCCAATCAGCTTTTATTGGCTGACAATGGCTCACCTGCGAAGGTCTGAGTGGGAAACAGAAACGATATTAGATTTTTTTTTTAATTTTAACCTTCTTTATCTGGACATACGGAGCGAACCACACGACACTCTGCTGGGTAAAGCTGGATTTTCACTTGTTTGATTTCTCATGATTTTAAATGAGGTTGTCTTATTTTTTGAACAGAGCCTGAAAGTTTCACTTCTGAGGTTTGAGACAGAAACTGTGTATTTAGCCACATTTAGGCTAAAATGTGAGTTTCTGTTTGCTATAAGAAAGAGGCACAGTGATCCTCCCGGCCCGCTGCATTCACTGTCTTCAGGAAACAGGGACGCCCAAAGCTTCTCATGCAGTTTGTTTTGGCATCTGCTGTTTTGAAGCTGCTGTGCTGAATAATGAGCATTGTGACAATGAAGATGGTTATTAGAGGGTAACGACACCTCTGATCAGAGACGATAAAAGCCCAGACGTCCCCAGCCACCCAGCAGACAGCACAGGATTGGCAAAATATTTATCTGGAAAGTAATTAAACGCTGGCAGCCTCATTCAAACGGCTTCACACTCTTTCTCTCATTATTCGAAATTGTTCTGAAAAGAAGCGGCTGCATCCTGAAGGAATTTAGCTTGAATAGTTAAGAATTTGCAAATATTACAATATATGTTTGCCACGGGGACAGATTTCTGCTGCTTGGTTAAACAGCGAAACGATGTAATAATGACAGACTTTATTAAAGCCAACGAAGTGAGAGAAATTATATGAGATTCATGTAACATTTGCTGAAAAGTGTTAGAAACTTAAGCAAGAGAACAAGAGATTTGATCATTTTCTAACAATCGGTCTGTGAATGTATCAGGAATTTGTTAAAGTTGTGAACAAGTTTTGTAGTTTGAGCTGAGACTGAGACTTTAACGGTGTCAAACGATGCTTTTGAGCGACTTTTCTTCCACTTTTACATAATTTTAATTCTGTTTTCAATCCATGAAATAAAACTAATATGTTCTCTTTTTCTTAGTTCTACCCACAATTAACAATCTGCAAAGCTTTTGCTTTAAGTGAAGTCTGACTGACGTCCCAGAACCAGGACACGAGTGGCTAATAATGCTAAACATTTCAACATTTTAGATTTTGTCCATTTTGGACGATTTGCCACCTGACAATTCACGGATGTGGAGGTCTGGGTGGAGAACGGACGTCTGATTTTCATGCTGGAGATTGGAGCCCACCTCCACCTCCACCTCCACCTGCAATTCTGCTTTCTTTTATCAAACAAAAGCACAATCTTTCCCAGCGTTAACCACACTGTCGAGTCCCTGCACAGACTCTGTAGGAGGCAAGCTGAAAGGGTTTTTATCAGACATAAAAAATGTCACTGAATATAATTCAGGGTTTTGCAGAGCTGTCAGGTGTTAATGTTTCAATAATTGTGACAGTGTTTACAGAGATGACGCTGATTTGTGGGCTCTCTCACATGTTCGCTGTTTAAATGATGCTTCCCCTCCTCGATAAACACTAAAAAGCTCTCTGTGTCTTCAGTGGAGTCGCTGCTGCTCAGCAGTCGGCAGTTGGATCGTCTACAATCATTTCTGCTTTGAAACAGTTTTTTTCTCTTTTGTTATTTTGCAGTAATGGAGCAGACGTTCACGGCAACACTTTCAGTCTCTCTGAATCTTTTCTTCTTCTTCATCATCATCATCATCTTCTTCTTCTTCTTCTCTCTAACTCATGCAAACAAACAGAGGCAGGAAAGCTGAAGCGAGGCAGGCAGAGTAATCCCTCCTCCATCTCCCTGTCATGGCTTCTAATCCAAGTCCCAGATGCCCCAGGATCCTCAGCCAACTCTGTCTGCGTGTGCATGTGTGTGCATGTGTGTGTGTGTGTGTGTGTGTGTGTGTATTGGGTCACTGCAGCTCAGAACACACAAACTGAGGGCTTTTGTTTGGAGACAAAGCAGGAAACAGCTGGAATCGTTGAGCGTCTCGTTAATTTGTCGGGAGACTCTGCAGACTTTTGGATGCGAGTCACAAACAGCAGAAGGTGTTGCAGCGGCTCAGACCAGCTAATTGCTAACTTTCATGTTAAACGAGTTGGCTCACAGTCAGGTGAGGTGAGATGAATCAGGAGACGCTGGGCGATGCAGTCTACATATACCCACACTGAGGAGATCACATGATGCAGAATAACACCTGTCATCCTTAAATGATCTAATATGCACAGATGTATTGATTTGGCAGTGATGAAGAGCAATCCAGGCCACATACACCTTCAAGAAGAAGAACTTTCTCAACACTCAGTTCCAAGTCCCGGCTCACACAAGTGCCACAAGGCAGCAGGTGCATGAAGTAACATGGAAGTGCATAGCAAATGAGCTGGAGATGGATCAAGAGACATAGAGACAAAGAGCATATTAGGTGAGTGAGGACTCTGTGAAGAGGCCGGTCTTCAAGTGATTTTTGAAGACAGAGAATCTGCTGAATCGATGGCTCCTTCCACCACAGAAGGAGGACACGGGAGAGGAGTTTGGGTTGAGATTTCCTGCCTCACAGCGACAGTCGGACCAATCGCTGCTCCTTTGCAGATCGCAGTGAAGGAGAATTCACACATCTTTTAGTTTTATTACTATAAACACAAACTGCTCCAAAAAGCATCCATGGTTAAAAACCAGAGTCTTCAGTTTCAGCAGCTATTCATTAACAGTTCTATGGTTCAGGCTCCAGGAATAAATATACATATTATCATTACACATCATGAATTTTGGATGTTTTTTTTGCCGCTGGCATTTCCTCAGAGCTCTAAGTGGACTTTATTAAACTCAAACCATGTCCTTTGCTCAGGAGCGAATCTGTAATTTTTCACTTTCCTGCAGGACGTCTCTCCTTTTAATGGGCTCCACTCCTTCTCACTTTCTCCTGTGTTGGTCATGTTTTCTCCACACTGCTCCGCCCTGTGCGCTCCACACATTGGCTGAACGATGTGTTGACACGTGCATGCGATTGTGTGTGATGACAGGCAGACACCAGTGAACAGCTGCATAAAACATGGACCTCCAGGTTTCTCCGTTGCCATCTTGGCAGCGCCTGACTCCACCAAACTCCTAGCTAATCCAAAAAATTTGGCAAAGAGGTGGAGCGTGGGTGGAGCTGAATGAAGCCTGGTTGCTGAATCCTAGCAGCTAGCTGTCAACTCAAAGCGGCCATGGCCGTAATTATGCAGAACTTTAATTTTTGATATGATTTAAACAAGTGAGTTATATAAAAATTCACCCCCGTACAGTTGTCATGAAAATTAGCTGCAGAGAGCAAAACAGTTTTTTAATTTCTGCTTTAAAATTGGTCATTTTAATCTGGAGGTCTACGGGAATTGACTTGCTTTTGAAGCCTCAAGTGGCCATTTGTGGAACTGCATTTTTTGGCACTGGCTTCATTTTCAGCCCCAGATGTTGCCGCTTGGTTAAAAACAGCAGTGTTTTCACTTTGATTGACACATTTTATTATATATTACTGCATCATACGATGTTTTTGAGAGTGTTTGCACACTTAAAACCTAAAATGAGTGAATTTGAAGCTGCTCAGGAGCCGCACCTGCTACAGTGATTCAGTTTTATGAGCCCTTAAAAATATAGAGCGTCGTGATTTTTCCGAAGCTGTTCTGGAAGTGACAGACCGGCTTTTCAAACGCCGAACACACAACGTGACAAGACGCCTTTCAGGGGACGCTCAGGAGAAATGTCAGGTGACAGAGGTGAGGCCAGACCACGGAGATGGCTCTTTTCAGCGGCAGACAGCTGAAGACAACCATTACGTGTGTGATGCGTTTCCCATCCGGAGCGCCCCGTGACGGCGCCGCTGACATTTACAGGGGCCCCGGTGACATGGGGGCACGGCCTGTCCTTCAACAGGAAGACACATCTGTCACAGGACATCTGGAGGACAGAGGTGTGCAGGATGAACTGCGTGGACAGACAGAAGGAGAGACAGACAGTCAGATAGACAGCTGCATGAACAGACAGTCAGTCAGTCAGACAGACAGACAGACAGACAGACAGACGGGTTGGTGTGATTAGGAGTCACAGACGATGGCAGCTCCATTTTCTTGAGGAGGCAGTTTGATTACAGACACTTTGATAAACAAGTAGGTGACACCTGAAGCGGAAAATTTCCCTTGTCAATTAGATTCTCTCATCTCTGTCCCCTCTTCACACACACACACACACACACACACACACACACACACACACACACCCAGTCTTGTCATCTCTGTCTAATAATGCCTTAACTGTGGTCCTGATAGAAAGCTCTGAGCCGTGACTGCCCTATAATAACCTCATCCAGCTCCACCCGCCTGCCGGAGTCCATCTGTGATGTAGGTCAACACAATGAAACTCTCCTCAAACACCTTTTCAATTAACAAAATACAGTTTCACAACCTGACACTGATCTTTTTGTCTAGTTTGGCTGGATGGTGGACGTTTTTAGAGACAGTCCCTCAAAACAAGCAAAACCAAAATAAGGCTGAGTGTTTTTTGATTTACTTCCTCTGCCGTCAATAGTTGGTTAAGTTGGCAGCAGTCGGCTCGAATCAGGATTCAAAGAAAACCAGAATCATGGCAAAAAAAAAGGATGAAAACGTCCAATAAATCCTGGTGCACCATAATCCACCTCTGCTCCGCTGGCAGAGGCAGAAGGAGCAGGATGAGGGCCGTCGGGGTGATGGGCGGATGTATGACGAGCGGCGGCGAGAGAAAGGAAAGATAACGTGATGCAAAGAGAGGAGACGAAGGCGCCCCGTCAGTTAGTCAACACATTTTGTTCACTCATGTTTTTATCTGCTCAGATCACATCAAAAACTTTCAGATAAGCGAAGTCATCCATACATTTTCCTGTTGTGGAGATTTAAAGGACTGACTCCAGATACGAGCTAAGAAAGCCAGCGTTAGACACGGTCGTTCCAGTTATCTTCAGTGTTTCCAGTCAGTTACTTCCTTCCTGCGTTCACATGTGATGCGACTGCAGAGATTTACTGAACCTAATCTACGCAGACCAGACGTCTTCAGTGACTGTCTGTGCCCAGCAGCTTGTTCATTTACCAGAATGCTGCTGCTGACACAGTGTCTGCTTGCTGCTAGCACGGTTAGCTGTGCACCTTTGTAACACACAGCTTGTGCACGCATTTGAAGGAAGCGCTCGTTTGGTTGCCGTGGTTCACAGGCTCCGATGTCGACTCCTGCCGCTTCTCACCTTCTGTGCTTACCTGCGTCTGTTCGGTTCGATCAGGTGTTCAGCCAATCAGGGTGTAACTGGGCGCGTGCAAAGAGGCAAAAGATGCAGAATAAGCATCACCAGGAATCATCACCGCCGGTCTAAATAGTTCTAACTGGGAGAATAAAATCAACAACAACTGCATTTTCTATTTTTATTACACAGTTTTGCATTTGAGTGTTTATATTCGGGCTGAAGCAGCGGGGGCCTGCAGGACTACAGGATGGACTCAGAGCTTTGGCCTGAACTCAAATCACATGCAGGAGCTTTTCTGGGAAAGAAACACATCCAGTGTTTTTGGAGTTGGTTTATTTCTGCATGTTGAGAAGAACAAATCAGCTTTCTTCCAGCTTTTTTCGTGAATCTGTGTTATATCAATTACAAATATACGGGAGGACAAACGTCCATGTTGCATACACGGCAGTGATCACACGCACCTCAAAGTGTGGAACTGAATGGGTCTCAGTATGTGCTGCACGTGCACAGAAGGATTCGCAGATGTATATTGGGATTTAGATCAAACTGACTCTCCACAAAGAACCGTCAGTCCAACAGCATTTCAGGTTAGCGTCATGTATTTTCTATGACCTCACTTCAGGTGAGCCTGGTGGCTGGACAGAAGGCCACGCTACTTACCATTTGAATAGCAGCCACATTGACTATGGAAAGATGTTGAACCCCTCAGCCTGATATTATCTTTTGATCTTGTTGTGCTGCCAAATGTAGCAAGTTAAATGCTAAAATAAATGAAATGACCTTCTCATGGTCGGCCTCACCTGGTATTGATACTGCGAGGAACGACAGTGAGGCCGCTGGCTCCAAGGTGCTACTTGGTTTAACCTTATTAGCATGTGACATCAAACATTAGACTTTGATTGATTTGCTAGCTAGCTTATATAGCTAACTACATGACACAATTAAACCGACCAATCAGGTTTCAAATACTTCTCAGATAAAGACACAATTTAGCAAAACCAATCTAATTCGAAAATGTTTCATCACTTATGATGTGGAGGTCATGTGTTCTCATTCAGAACTGCAGACTGCGCAGATGTAGTGTGACATTAAATCACTCCCTGGAACATGCTAGCATTTGATTGGCTGAAATGGAAGGAGACATCTGATTGGCTATGATGAAAATCTGCAACACAAATGAAGTTCACAGACGACCTGCAGGTTCAAAAACAACATGCAAATATTTCTTAATACATAAATTTGTAGATTTCTATTACTTTTACATTAAATATTCACGTGAGTGTTGGATACACCTTTTGTTTTTTTACATTTATATACAATGATAAACATTTTTAGGTGCATTGGAAAACATTTTTTTGGTGTTATTTATATATAAAGTAAAAAATACATTTGTGTTAGTATCATTAGTATCGAGACCCTCATCTGGTTCCATACTGCGTGACAGACTGTGATGGAGCAAAAGGGAGAAAACACACTATAAGACATTCAGATGCATTTTAACGCTGTGATTTTTTCATCGTTAATAAATTGAAGAAGTGACAGTGGGCATCGAGTGTCAGCTGTCAGCACAGACTTGCATTGTGATTCACTCTGCGTTTAACTTTGAACTCACAAGGTCAGACAGTAATTGACCTGCCAGGGATTCGCTGCCTTTGATTTAAGACAGTCCTGATATGCAGCACAGACTCCGCTGCTGGGATTCAGAGGAGAAAGTAAATAATGCTGCTGCTGCTGCTGCTGCTGCGGATGAAAACTGTTTCCCAGCAGAAAAACAACAACAATCATCCCAGGAAGGAAGAGTTTGGGCTGTTTACTGGAAGCATACGTCTCATCTGAAAACAGTTTCCTGAGCTGCAGTTTGGATTTTTTGCATTAAGTAATAACAGACAGAAATATAACATGACAGCAATAATGCAGATGAATAGATTTTGTTTTCAGACACAAACACACTTTGCAGAAACGAAGCAGACGCAGGCGTCATAAAAGACGGAGACACGAATTCATGGTGCAAACTGACCTGAAGGCTGAGTTAGTGAAGCACAGGACTTAAACATCACTCCAGCTTCTAGCATCAGATCAGTGAGGAGCGATGAGGAGGCTGTGACCTTCGTCACATTAATGCACCAGAAACGTGTGACTTCCATCGTGTTTTCCGTTATTTGGGTCTTGACTGCAGCTCTTTTAATGATGTCGTCTTGTTGCATCTTCTTGTTGCGTCAATGAATGACTGAATTGGCGCCGTCAGCTTCTGTTTATGGCGAGATGCTGAGCTTCTGATATTTGCATAATGATAGTGACTGGAAACACGGATTGATCCTTTTTTTCTGATTACAGTCTGTGGAGAGAATGAAGATTCTGTTCATCCAAAAAATCCAAATCTGTGATTGGTTGTGACTTGATAAATATTCACAAGTTGCTGATTGTGACCAATTCTTCAGGTATCATCAGCTTCCTAACCTTGGTTTAGTGTGAATCTCTAAAACTGGACACAACGCGAGCCCAGAGGACGAGGATCACAGTTCTGTCTCCTGAGGGACGTCTCTGTCTGTGATCCTGTTCGCTCTGTTTGGAGCATCTCAGCGGGGACGGATTTATCCGAGCCCGATCTTTTCAAAACTGAAGCTGCTGAGTCCTTCGAGTGTTAAATTGGGTGAACGGAGAATAACATAAATCCCAGTCTGAGATCAATAAATCTCCACCTTTCAGGCAACCAGAAACCAAAAAAACAAAAAACAAAAAAACCAAGAGGACTAAATATGTGTAACAGGGTCAATTGTACAGCAGTGTAACAGAGTCATACACCATATAATTTTGGTTATAATTACACAAATTCTGTAACTAGTTTTAACCTTACCTGACATGTTAGGCCTCCAGAGTCAATGTGGAATGTCTGAGACTTTGAGTCAGTGTACCCCTACGTTTGTTTTTGTGGGTCCCCCTCTATAAAATATGCCTCCCGCCTTCACCTCTCCCCTTTTGATTCTGTACTTCGTGGGAGAGGTATGCAGCACATTATTCTCGTTTACTCGCTAGCTAAAACTTTGCTGTGGCATGCTAACACATTCCCGTGTTCTTTGATTTGTGTAGGGGCTCACGTATATTGATGATTGATCGGAGGATCTTTTGTTATTTCACTTTTATTGTCAGAAATAAATGGAGAGCACCTCCAAATGCATCCAGGTCTGGTTCTCTGCATAACACAACGCACACGACGATAATCCACCGGTTACATATGTGCATTGAAAAAGATGACCACAAAAATAATGGTTAAAAAAGACAGGAGAGAAGAAGAAAGAAGAGCCAAATGACAAACACAGAGCACAGATCTATAAAGATAACAAGACGATAATATAAGACTTTAAGCAACAAGATCCAGATAATAAATAACATTTATAATTTCACCAACTCCTGATTGATCAGCAAGTGATAAGAAAACGGACAGCCGGCCATATTTCACGCTAAAACAACATGTGATGAACCTCCAGCTACAACAGCTAAATTAGCATTCAGCCAAAAATCATCGCACAGCTTGGTCACATTTATTTAAACTGCTTGAAAAGTATTTCAGTAAAGTCACATAATGTTACTGACTGAACCAGAACATTTCACATGAAGAGTTAACGGTACTCTGCGAGCTTGATTAACGTTACATCCAGTGACTCCGACACACACGTCAGGAGGACGTGTGTGTCGGATTTTATCAATGAAGTTGAATCTTCTCAGGAAACGAGTGTGTTTGTGTGTGAAACTTCAGGCAGAGATCAACTCTTCATCCCAGTGGGACACAGAGGAGCCTCCGCTGTCATCTGATGCCAAGCATGACAGATGTACACACACACACACACACACACACCTGTGCTGGATCAGATGCCTGTACTTCATGCTAACTGTACTGTATGACTCCATGTAAACAGACACCTGCTGCCTCTAAACTGAGCAGCACACACACACACACACACAGAAAATCAGCACAGTAACACACAAACATGCACACACTGCACACATGTAGACACACACCTTGTTTGCATGTACACACACACACACACACACACAACATGTGTATATTTCATTCATAGGCCAGTCACGAAGACAGAGCAGATGGTGGAGGTTGGAACTGTGTGTGTGTGTGTGTGTGCCGGCCCTGGACCGAGCTGAAGGCCATGTGGGCCCCACAGGCGGTGGGACCGCCGCCCATCCGAGGGCCTGTCTGGATGTCAGGGGGTGTAAATTTTTGTAAATGTGTTTCCCAAACATCACATCGGACAATAAACCACCTTCGCTGAATATCTAAGTGTGTGTTTGTGTGTGTGAGCTGTTCTCAGATCAGATCACACACCAACACTCGACCTGAAGGCTCACTGGTTTGTTACAGCTCTGCACTTTCATACTTCTACTAACTGCTAATTAATGAATGGCAGAGATGTAGCTGCCTTGTGAGCAGACCACCACATATCTGACAAGCCCGGAGGCACGAGGTTTCTGCACTCAAAATACAGACTCAGACACCATAGCGAGGTTTCAAAATAAAAGAATGATTTATTTAACAAAAGGCGCTCAGGATAACAACAAGAGCTCATTCAAGGTATGGCAGAAAAGTACAAACAAAAGACGCTAAGGATAATTTGGCAGAATAATCTAAACTCAAAAAGGACTCAATTGGCTGGTACAAAGTAACAACAAAATCAAGAACAAAGCTAGAAAAATACTAATAATCAACAAGAACTTACTTACGAAAAAACATTATGAACAACGGGGAGACAAGGATCAAGGAAGCTAGAGAAATCATGGCTGGGTACATGGACATGGCACAGGACAAAGGGAGACGCGGACTATATATGCACAAGGTAACAATGAACAGGTGGAGACAATTAGGGCGGGGTAGACAATCAGACAAGGGGAAGTCAAGGGGCCTGAAATGAGAGGAGAGTTAGATTTCACAATAAAACAGGAAGTGTAAGACAAGACATGACGCTCGTGAACAAAACACTTAACAGATCTGACGAGACATGACAATATCATGTTAATGGATATATTCAGGCTGGTGATATTCTGTGTTTTATTGTCAACAATCCCACGAAAAGAACGAAAGCAATAATGTGTTGGTCCGTCTCTCAATTCTTTCTGACTTCCTGTCTGCAGCTCTTAGCTTCAAACCCATTGGTTCCTACTGAGAATCTTAAAAAAACTCCTCACAAATACAAAGTTTTACTCTAACAAAGGTTTTCTAAATTAGCTGGTAGTTTTTATAACAGGGGAAATAGTTTGGGACTATTTTCATCAGCGGATTAATCCACATTTGGTGCTCTAGTGTGTATTTGTATGTTGTGTGTTGATGGTAATGAAGGAACATGTCAGCCAGAGCAACAGTGAGGCTCTCTGATGTGTTTTTAATAGTTTCTGGACAACATGGAGCTCAGAGGCTCAGAGGAAGGAGATCCATCAGACTGTGATTCACACACAACACTGTTAGCAGATACAGTCACCGCTGGTTTGGATTTTTTATCTCATTTTTTGACAATAAGAAGAATAAACAGGAGCTATTGTAGGTGCAGAAAGTAATAAGCAAACAAACTAATCAAAACTTCCTTATGACAAACATATTAGCCACAAATTTTTCTCTCACAGCATCTGTTGAACTGACACACAGCCTACTTTCACTCATCATCGCGTCATTGGCGTCTTTTTGTGTGTTGCAGCTTTCGTGTGCAGGTGTCTCTGTCTCTCCTCATCAGAACCAAACTTTGTGGCTTCTCTCCACAGTTCTGGGCTCCATCTGGACCCTCCAGCTCTCCAAACAACAATCCATTTATCCTGCCGATGAGCAGCACCCCTGGGTGTCGCAGGAGCGCCGCAGTCTGCCGACATGCGGCCACACTAGTGCTGCGACATACGGTTAGAAAAGGCTGAGGATGAGTCATGTAGTGGGACAGTCATGGCAGAAGTTCTGCATCATGCATCTTCTCTGCATTATTATCCTTTAGAACGTCTGCACCTGATTCACACAGGAGGGACTCAGAGACTCTTATTAAGAATGAAATGAATAATTAATAACTAATAACTATTTGACTAAACCTTTACAGCAGGTCAAAGCTCTTCCACAGCAAATTCACATTTAAAAGTTTAGTTCAAACAATAATCTGAGTGTCCCTCAGCTCAAAGTCTGTCCTGTTAATGTTCATTCTGACAGACGTCGGCTTGTTGATTGTTAGTCCTCCAAATCAATCCCAGAATGCACCGAGGCACTGAGCTTAGCGTGTCTACACAGGAGGCGCTTCAGCCACAATTTTCACTCGTCCGCCTTGAGTTCATCTGACTAAAGAGACAAAAGAGACTAAAGAGATACCAGTTTAGCTCTTTACATAGGCTGCATAGTGGCTCGTGGTACGTAGCTGTCGCCGACCTACACTCAGTACCTGAATGCATCCTGTGTACACAGTGATGGAGGACTGAAGCTGCTGCTTTCGCAGTCAAGGTGGTGTCGATATTTTAAATGATCATTAGCAGGTAGCCTCGCTGTGGCTGCTTCGCAAAGAGATCCACCCTTTAATTTACCAGCTGAATGTTATCAATTAACGATGCACCACTCTGATCCCAAGGGTACCGTGATGTCATTATACAATTCCCACATTCGGCTGTCAATTACAGATTCGGTCTGTGATGGCGAGCCACTGATTCCCTGCTCCCATGTGACAGTTCCAGGCAGAACACAATACAGTTGGTAGTTCTGGGAAAAGGAGAGAGCTGATATCAGACTGGTGCTCTATCGGCAGGTACTCTGAATTGGTTTGGTGAATCCCTGCTTTTAATGTGAAGCAGCAGCAGTAGGAAATGTTCAGTTTGCATCAGTGAATGCAGCTCTGAATCAGGCTGTAGAGAGCGATCAGTGAACAGGGAGGCGTTCATCAAGGAGATAAAATCAGGACCACGATGCAGCCGTTATTTCCCACGTATCCCTTATACATGTAAACACATAATAGTGAGAGAACTAACTTCAATCAGATACAAATGAGACAATGAGAGAATATTTTCTCCAGTTGAAGATTAAACATAAATATGTCAGGACACTCTCAGGTTTGGTCATTTTCATCACTGATGGACAGGTGTGATCGCACAGAGAAAAGCCAACAGGTGTTTTAATAAAGAGCCTCCACAGGGTGAGGGCTTTGATGAAATCACACACACACACACACACACAAACACACACACGGACACAATGTCATTCATTTCATCTATGAAAGGATACTTAAAGAGTGCCAGGTGGTCAGAGTCACACTCCACCACCTGTGTCATCGGTGAGACCAGATGCTTCCTGCCGCAAGTGGCATGCTGCATGTGTGTGTGTGTGTGTGTGTGTGTGTGTGCGTGCACATGTATGTGTGCCTGAGACAGCAGCAACTCTGCTTACCTAGAAATCATCTCCCTTTATTATTGTCCCCATGACACTCGTCTTCATCCTGTAGGAGGTGATTCATTAATGTGGAAGGATTTCTCAGTTTCATGGCTCGCTGACAGTCAGCTGAAACACCACGCTGAGCTGAAAAACTTCAGCGCTCACAGTTTGTCTGTCCTCCCGTTGCTGCTGTGGGTTTCCTAAAGCAGTCCCACGATCTGCAGGTTAGACTAAACTGCTGCACTCTCATAAAGACTAAAGGTAACGGTGCGTTCAGGCACTCCCTATCATCTCATGAAGCTGGAAATTTCCTTGTTTGTCACCGTGACGTTCCTTGAAACATCTGACAAAGAGTTAAAGGTATAGGACACTAAATCACTAAATATGCGTAAAATGTTCACATTTTACCACACATGAATATTCTGTGTGATATGATGGAATTATCTGTGTTAAAAGGTTTTTACTGCTTCATTTTACAGCTCCAAAGAAAAAGCTCTGTAGCTGGGATGTTGAGAGTGTGTTGCACACACATCAATGACATCAGATTCACTAGTTTGTGATGCTGTACTAGGTTGCATCATAATAAAAGGTGTTTCTAATAATTTGTCCACAGTGGAGAGTCCTTTAGATTGTGCATGTGTTTCTATTTTCTGGTGGCATCTAAGGCTGTGCGGCCTTAGACAAATTATTCTTGTGCACAACATGGCACCAGAGTGTGTTGAGCTTAAAGCTCTTTACCAATGAGCCTAAAACATCCATCCACTTCATACCCAAAGTAAACTGGTAGCTGTTTGGAGTACATGGGTGGTTTTGGTCTCTGAACTTTTATCCCCAGCAGTCAGAATCACTGTAAGTGCTTCTGGCTTTGAGTAAAAGAACTTTAAATTCACTGAATTTGAAGTTTTTTTCCTGCCTTAATATTTTCTTGCAAACAGATGCTTGCAGATGACTGATCAGGGATTTATGAGCTGGAAAATAAAATGGGGCTGAAGCATGAAGCCTTATCCTAGTTAAGTTAAGTAAAAACTTATAACAATGTCACAGAAACGGAATATTTTCACGTTTTCTCTAATGGTATATCTAAGTGTCCTCCAAAAAAGGCAATTTACTATATTTTTATTTACTTAAATAACTGTACTTACTTTTGTGAAATCTAAATATTGGCCATTTATATTCACATTTAAAGTATTTCTAGCCTTTGTTTGGTATATATCTTTATACTGAGGCCATTTGCTATATTTAAGATCAACTTTATTGATCTCACGCCGGAGAAATTTAGTTGTTACAGACGTGCGAAAAGAACAAATAGACAATAAAAAAGGATAGAAAATAAAATCAACTGTATATATGTACGTTATATTCGAAAAGAGTATTGATATGTAAATTGAAATTTATTTAAATTGTGTGTAATATTGCTAGTTGGAAAAAAAATCATTGATTTGAGGTGCTGGAGCTGTAAATAAGTCCCTGAAGTGACATATTGGCGGGTTCAGAATTTCTGAAAGTCATCTGGAAAAAGTTGGTTGCCATTGGCTCGATCTTCAGCAGAAAAAATCTGACTGTTATTGGCTTCTCTGGTTGCTAGGCTTCATATGGCAGATCGTGATTGGTCGAGTGAGGTGTCATTTCAAACCTGACTGGCGCGTCTGTATAAGTTTCCGGAAGTTGTAAAACAGAGAAGACTGGTGGAAGAAGGGCTTGTTGCCTGCTAATTTGTAAGGAGAAAACATCTTTCTGTGGATTATTATCATGTTTTGGACTAAATATCTTTACTGCTGTGGATCGTCTGGACCTTTGTGGATGTTTCCAGATCGTTTTTGGCAGAGCTTTATTCATCTGTGGATCACAGAGACATAATTGGTGAGTTGCCTCAATGTTACTTCAACTTTAAAAACGGTTGTTTGTCTGCTGTTGGCGTTCATTGCGCCTCCTATTGAACTCGTATGTTGAAGTGGTTTACATCAATCCATTCAAGAGACTCTTAGCTTTCTAACGGTGTTTAATATGAGTATAAACGTGAAGGGACTTTTAAACTTTTAAAGGAATATTCTGCCGTTTTTCAACCAGAGTCTCTCATAAACTAGACCTCAGGGCAGGAGGTCAATGCTGCTAAGTTTTCCAGGTTTGAATAATGACTTGTTCTAAGTCTATGAGGGGGGCAAATAACAGACATTAGCTGTTATTAACTGTTGTGGCATCAATAAAGTTGTATCTTATCTTATAAATGGAGGTGATGAAAAGGAAAATAGAGTGGTAAAAATGGATGTGAATGAGAAATGGAGTGATAAAATATTAAGTGATTTGATTAATTCAATGCTGATTTGATTAAAATAGTCACGATATGATGAAAAGCAGCCACGTCTCATCATTTCCACCGTCTTATATTCATCATTTGCAACACGAAGCTGCCATTTATCATTTAAGGAAAGTCACCTCAAGGGTGGAAGTAACAAAAACTAATTAAAGAAAATGAAAATGATGAAGACGCTGAAGAAATGAATGAAGAAGTGATGAAACAGTGATGAATTGTCAACTGACTTGATAAACAGAAGGTAAACAGTGTTGCTCTGATGATCAGCTGAGCTGTGTTACTCTCTGCATTCTTCATTCACAAAACCAAACCGACATTTATCGTTCACGGCGAGCAGCTTTTGTTAAACCACGTTCAATCACTCATGTAAGTCTGACTGAAAGCGGCCACAGGAAGTAGACCCGTGGGGTAGCTATTGCAGCTGATTACAGTCTTTACTGTACAACTTGGCGGCTAACCAAAGTGCTGCCTGTCCATCAGCTGTAATCACAGATATGTGTCACGTGTTGTTTGTGTTGCTCTGTTTGAACATAAATGAACAGATATCACAACATCAACAGAACTGAAGGTGTTTTCGTGTGGCGAGCGGTTGCTGCTGCGGCTGCAGCCCAACAACATCATTATTCTTTGTTATGAATCGGCTGCTTCTGCATGGCGGCCATTGTCTTTATATTGAAAACAACGGAGGCGGTGTATGTGTGAAAGCACTTTAACCCTCCTGTTGTCTTCGGGTCAATTTCGACCTGTTTTCAAGTGTTTGCATATCATAACTATGGTTTTCTCTCATATAATTGCTTGAAAATGACATGGATGGTTGCATACTATGCTCTTTGCAAGTAAGATTAATTATGACTATATTCTTGGAATTATGTGTGTTTTATTAAAATGCATAGCATCTGTGGTCTTCCTGGTCAAATTTGACCCGGCCACAATAAGTGGTATAATGGATCAAACTATTGTGCTTTCCAGTACAATAAACACACACACACACACACACACACATTTATACTTCATATAAACAGTCAAACCACACCGGGTCGGGTGTGACTATTTGCTGCCATTAAAACATTTTACATTATTTCAAAACAGTGTCCTGACTAAACTCTGACATATACCAGTCTGTGATAATACATCAATTTATGTGCCTCAGATCATAACCATAGTCAAAATAATCAGAATTTCTGTTTTTTTAATAAAAAATGCAGTGTAATGTTTTATAAATTACATCTATTATATCAAACATTACAAAAATAAGTGTAAAATATATGTTGATGTGTTGAAAACAAGTTGACTAAAAAGGTTCAACACAGAATTTGATGATTATTTTATACTTCATGCTTTACAAGCAGTCAAACCAGACCGGGTCAGTTTTGACCCGGGAAGACAAAAGGTGCAGAGTAGATGGGAAGACAATACGAGGGTTAAGAGCCGACAGTCAGGCTACTGCCTTGTGAGTCTGTACTTAAGAGCAGCGCTGCTTTGAGCTAAGTGATGGAGTCGACATGTGCTCACACTGACAATATCACATTCTTAGTTTAGTGCAGTACAGCTGAGGCTGATGGGTATGTCATTAGTTTTGCAGGAGTTTTGGAGGAATTAAAATGTTGACCTGATGAGAGCTCCAGATGGAAAGTTCACACTCTCTTGTTTGCATCTAAAATCCAGAAATTTCTTGATAAAGAAACAACAATAGCAGCGTTAAGAATGGCGTGAGTGATGTTCCTGACAGTCCTGCTTTCATTTTGTAGTCCAACATTTCAGGAACAACATCAACATCTGCTGCAACATCACACTAACCACAAAAAACTAGCATATTGCCAAAAGAGACAGTATTGTTCATCTCACATATTTGGCCTTTAAAAACGAAACGCCGTCTTCGTCTTGGAGGTGATTCCCTTCAGGCGGCACAGCAGCTGAGTGCGGGCTGTAACCTTTGTTCTCATGGAAATCAAACATCCAGCTGAGTGATCCGGTAGCTCCTGTCTGAATGCGGTTGTGTCTGTGTCGCGCTGTGTGAGGGAATCCCTCGTGGACGTCAGCGAGGCCGTGATTCACGTCAGTCAGGTACGGTTGGAGGCGGGGTCTCGACCTTTCCCTGCTGTGACCCCTCGCTGGGTCCCAGCACCCTGCTGTCCTGCCCCACACAACGCCAACACCTGAGGGTGGGTGAAGTCAAACATCCCATCTCCTGCTGCTTTATTCCCTGCAGACAGTCTTACCAGTCTGCGTCTCTGACTGTGTGTTCTCAGGCGAGTGTATGCCCAGGTGTGTGTTCTGAGTGTAAATGTCAGTTTGTCTGTCCAACACTGTAGAGCAAAACATCACTGTGACTACAGGGCAGATTTATGTGAAGTGTGATGTGAATATTCAGAGAGTATGACTCTAGAAACGAGCGACGGCACACTTAAGAGTCATTTCCTGCCTCTGTGTCATGTGGATGTCACCTCTGCCCGTTTAGGAAACAGGTGCTGAGTGTGTTGATGCCAGTGGGAGAAGTATGACTGATTCTGTAGCCTCATAGTCACCAAAGTAAACAATGGACCCATTTTTCACAAACCACATTTCCTCTGAACATTTTGACACTAAAATGACGTTTTTCAGGAGAAAACGACCTGCTTGTGTCTCAGAAACACACTCACAAGTTCCCGAGCCAGCATGTTCAGCTAGCAGATAGTTAGCTCGTGTTGTTGTGACGGGAACAAGCGTGGAGGCGAGTGTGTACCAGTTCATAACTGGCTCATCTTTGATGACTCTTCATGATGTCAGTGCCCTCAGACCTTTCCTCTAGCGCCACCACGAGGTCTCGATTTCCACTTCGACCCAAGAAATAGCAGATTTAAAAAGCATTTTTCTGACTGATCACATAGTAGTTTATCACCTGAAGCCGTGCTGCATTTGAGTTCAAAGAACGCATTAATCTGGGGTGTAGTAAACACTACAACCCCTAGAGGATGCTGGGGGGGCTGTCTGCTTTAATCTTGTTTCTGTTTAATAGTTTAATGGTGTTTGCTCAGCTCTGTACAGCTTAGAGCTCATCAGCTTTTTAGCACACAGACGTGGGGATACAAGAAAAACACACACACACACACACACACACGATCAGTACCTCAAATCACTCTCTCCCTTCTTCACTCTAATTACTCTCTATAAATCCCTCACGCGTCTCTTCTTTGCTCATATTCGAGCTCTGTCACGCAGCACTTTGACCTTCCTGATCCCTCCTCGCTCAGTATCATCACAAGGACACCGCCGCAGGTCATCATTCTGGTGACGTACGTCTTCTGAATTCATTCTACTGGATATACATTTACAACAAGTAGTTTGGGTTAAAAACACCTTCAGTTTTACAACGTTTTTGTTTTGTAAGAAACACCTTGAATGTAGTGGTTATGTTAATATTACCTGTCACACTCCGGAGAGAAACTCAAACTCTGAGTGCAGCGAGCAGGTTAGAGAGAACTCATCAAATACAGTCATTCCCTTCACTCCAGCTTCAACGATCAGAGCGCAGCTTCAATCTGGAGAGAGATAGAGATGGTGTGTGTGTGTGCGTGTGTTTGTTTGTACTGTATGCAAGCAGAGAATATATATATATATATGTATATAGTATGAGTACGTGTGTGTGTGTGTGTGTGTGTGTGTGTGTGTGTGTGTGTGTGTGTGTGTGTGTGTGTGTGTGTGTGTGTGTGTGTGTGTGTGTGTGTGTGTGTAGATGAAGTGGAGGTCATTGGTCCATCTGACGTCTCAGCCCTAATTTGATTAATTTTGCCCCCGGTGGCATTGGAGGGTTTAATCTAAACAAGGTGAAATGGGAGGTGGAAGGATACACACACACACACACTCTGTTTCTTGAAGGACACTTGATATGAAGTCTCAGAGTAAAGAGCGAAGGAGACGTACGTCAGAGGATGAAAACCTCCATTGATTCGTGTTTGTGTTTAAACCCGCTGAGGTTAATGAAGCCTCAGAATCTGACAGAGATGACATTCAATCAATCAGGCCGCGTGTGATCATGATTGAACACGATCGAAGCGGACGTCCCCTCTGAAACTTACTGTGCAACCTGTGGAGTGTGTGTGAGTGAGAGAGTGTGTGAAATGTCTTCAGAAGTGTGTTTGTTGGTGTGTGAATGCATGTGAAGTGCATGAGGTGTTAATCATAGTAACACATGACATCAGAGAAAGCAGGCTGTCAGGGTTCATGTTTAATTCAGGTGAACTGATTCAAAAACTGAATTTTAGAGTCAAACGACAACATACAAACATGTGGCAGCAACACAGGGCTCAATCTGAATTAACTTCAGAGTTAGAGTATTATCTTAGAATAGAGTTTAAAACCGAAATAAAACCAGAATCAATCATTAGTAATCAAACAGTTTCCTGACATCACTTACCTGAAGTGTTCCTGAGTCCAGGTATTAATCTCCTTCATCCAATCACGTGCTGACAAACTGTTGACCCTCGCTCCATCCGCGCTGTGAACCACTGAGCCTTTCAATCATGATGCTATCACCTGTTACCTATCAGCCTGTTTACCTGTGGAATGATCCAAACAGGTGTTTTTGGAGCGTTCCACATCTTTCCCAGTCTTTAGTTCCTCCTGTCACAACGTGTTTGAAACGTGTTGCTGCATCAGATCCAGAATCAGCAGAAATTTACAGAAATCAATGAAGCTGATGAGGTCAAACAGTAAATATATTGACTGTTGTTCTACCTGACGTCTCTGTTGTTGAATCGAGGCACAAAACAACTCGAAACCAACTAACTTTTAGTAGAGGAAATGGAAAACACTCACGAGCCACATTCACCCGCTCACACACTGATGGAAGCCATCAGGAGCAGTTTTGATTTCAATTTACTCATTTAGCATAAGAGTTTTCTACCCTCTTTCAGTTGACCAAAAAATTAGTTTGCTCCGTGTTCACACACTGACAAGTCACACGGACTGACAGGCAACTCAGTGATTGGACAGTTTTGGTGATGTCGTCCTTCATGGACTTAATAAAGTAAGAGAACTGCCCTGAATGTTAAAGAGGATGAGACCTCCGTGTGAGAGGAAGTTCATTTAACGTCCTCTCTGTGGTTCATGTCCTCAGCACTGCAGCTGTTTTCTGTGGATGTGTCCCTCGATCACATCCACAGAAAACAGCTCCTCTTCTGCCTGTGTTTTGAGAAGTCGATCTCTCCCCGGCCGGCTCTCTAATCGATGGCCGGGCTGCTGGGTGACTTATTCCTCTGAGCCGCAGACGGACTGAAGCGGCGGGCAGGCGGAGGAGGCAGGGGGATGAGTCTGAGCACTGGAGCGTTGACTCTGGATTGGGTCTGAGGAGAGACCGGCTAACAGAAAATATGAGATCCGTGTGTCCATGCATGTGTGTGGAGGAGACAGCCCAGTGTCCAGGAATTCTGCTCCTATTGGATAAATCTGTGTTTAAGCACTTTTTGGCCTTTTGTGTAGCGAGGCAGGTGGAGGACGAGTGAAGTTAAGTCAGTTTTATTTATATCAAATCACAAATTTGCACATGACACCCTCTGTCCTTAGACCCTCGATTCAGATCAGGACAAACCCCCAAACCCCAAACCCTCTCCCAGGACGGACAGGAAATAGATACCATGTGCACAGAATTAAATCATTCGCCCAAATCTGACAACGCAATGCATTGTGGGAAACTGTCCTTTAGAATGAGACGCAGAAGCTTTAAGTGATCGGATGCTGGGAACCAGGAGAAGCAAACAGTTGACTCCGGTGTGAGGGTCTGACGTTTTGTTTTCCCATTAATCCACCTGAGCTCCTCTGTCCGTGGAGGCTCCACAGCAGCACAGTGATTGGTCAGACTGTCAGGAGGTCGGGGTGGACGGCAGCTGGCTGCTTCCTGTTTGAGCTGCTAAGCGGGATTGTTCTAAGAAATAACTGCTGACGTGTTGCAACCGGGCGGATGAAGTGAAGTGACTAAAAGAAAGTTTTAAAGCGTCAGACCTCTGTCTCTGTCTCAGCCTGATGTGAGTCGTCCTTCTGTCTTCCTCTCTGTGCGCAGAGCCATTAGCTCCTAAATCACTGGAGCTTTCTGTCAGACACAAACGATGTTGTTCTCTTCGCGAGGAAGCAGCCAGCAGCAGGGAGGGAGGACAGATTCGCTGTAAACCACAGACACCAGATTAAGATCAAGATTAGCTATTGATCCTTCATGCAAACACACATTTCCTTTTCTTGCTTTGTCGCTTTATTTCTGCTCATATTTTCCATCACAATCAGAATATTTTATTAATGCAGATCCAGACGATCTGCGTTTCCCATCAGCTAATGAAGCCATGTCCCGTCCAATCAGCAGCAGAGATCCAGAACCCTGAAGGCTGATGAGGTTTGAAATTGACCAATCGGCCGACTGCGGGGTAGAAACACGCCAGGACAGCTCAGTGTCATTATGGAGCAGAGCAGACATTTACCTGCTTTTTGCTGCTCATCATCACAGGAGGAGCTGGAGACCGACAATAGCCCAGCATGCATTGCACAAACGGCAGGTTTTGTGTCATTATCGCCGTCAGTGCTCCGTCTTTAGTGTGTGTGTTTGATTCTGTGCAGCAGGTTGGATCTCAAACGGCTTTTTTTTACGATTCAGTGAAATTTGGTGAAAAGAAGCCAGGCAGCATCTTATTGTTTTGTTTTGGTGGGAATAGCAGCCAATTAGAAAGCCAGCAAAGCAAACTGAAAGCAGCTGTATTTCAGTAACGATCGAGCTAACAGTTAGTGCTGAGTAACCAGTGTTTCACACTCATTACCCACAAACGACGCTCTCATTTTCCGGTCCTCGTGGCCTCTGAACACCACCTCCTTCAGCGTTTTCTCCTCGTGAAACCGAGCTGTCGAGGGATTAGAATAATTGGATGAACAGGACCTCCATTTGAAGGCAGGAAAAAAAACACAAAGGCAGAAAAACTGTCAGTTGAAGGACCGACCCCGTCCACGTCAAAAACCAGAGAGGTGAAAGCAGACGGAGTGAATAAAACATCGGCTCGCCGAGCGGTCCGAGCGGCGCAGACGAGCGTGCACTCCACCGTTTTCCCAGGGTACGGATTTATAGTGCGCCTCCTCCTCCTCACATCCCCTTGACACTTTCATTACAAAGTAAAATATCACTGGAATTGGACATTTCCTTCTGCTGGAGATCAGGCGGTCGGACGGCAGGAGAGACTGAGGCGAGCCGGGCAGGTGAGGCTTTTCAATAACAAGGTGCACCTCAACGCCTGAGTAATCCTGACACATGACAGAGTGGCCTTCAAACAAGAAGGATGGCCCCGCTTCACGCCGGGGTCCCCAGGTGGGGCGCTTGGATTCTGAATTGGACGGGACCCCTGGGCGGTAATGGTCCCTGTGAATTTCAATCGAGGCTCAAAGGATTAAGGCTGAGCTGAGACTTTCTCAGGGAAAGTTTTCCATGAACGCTGCAGAGACTCGCAGCAGCTCCCAGGGTTCGACCGATGCCTTCAAACATATGCCTATACCCAAATCCTCGACATTAACTCTCTGACAGCTTTCCTCTGAGTCTGAGGCTCACTGTGAGGAGGAGAGGACGTTTGAGGAAGAAATCTGGAATATTACAAGAACAAAACCTGATATTTTGAAAATGACGTCATGATTTGATGAGATGCGACAAGAAAAAGGGTCACACGTGTTTGAACATTTCCTGACTGTCCATACTGTACCAAGACACTGCTCGCCTTTACATACACCTTGTGTTTGTTTCTCAGTCCTGACGTACGCTGACGTACGCTGACGTACGCTGTGGAGTTTCTGATTTCTGATGTGAAGAAGCTAAAAAGCGCTCAGGTCGCCGGTGAAGGTGACGAGCTGCTGTTAGTCTGTCGCTGCAGAGCTCTGGGAGTGAGGGGAGATTGAAGGGAGAGCAGAAGGATGATCTATCTGCCTTCTACTTCCTGCTGTCGCTCCCTCGTCTGTCACTTTCCCTCGCCCCCTCTCGGCGGAGCCGCAGCCATCAATCACGCCCGCCTCTGCCGTAATGGCCGACTTTCAGCGTGCGCCGAGAGGAGGCTGCAGGTTTACAGCTTCAGCCTCGCTCTCCGAGCTTCAGACGATTTCCCGCTTTATCAAACGCTCATACACACATGAGAAATATGACACCATACCGTACGCCAACCAGTAAGATTTACAGTCTAGCCCAAGGAGCGCCCCCCAGAGGCTCCGCTGCTCATTACGTCACACAGTGAAGTGCTGACGATTCCTCTGTTCCTGGAGTGTTAGAGGTAGTGATGGCGGCGCTGAAACTGAAGCGGTTCACGTTGTTCAGAGCAGGAACGTGCTGAATGAATTTAAAGGAATGGTTCAGCGTTTTTGGAGAAAATGCTTCATCTTACCGAGAGCGAGTTGAGAAGATCAGCTGTCTTCACTGTGGACATCCTGCCATGAGGCACATGGTCTCTGGGGACTGGCGGAATGTATCTAAGTACATTTACTCAAGTACTGTGCTTGAGTACAAGTTTGAGATACTTTACTTTTCATTTTCCTTCTTTGTTTCATGCTACTGTGTATGACTCCTCCATTTTTCACGTGATCACATTTATCTGACAGTTTAAGTCATTAGTTACTTTACAGAATTACAGATTACAGAATATGAAGTTTTGTCATAAATCAGACTTTAACACTTGAAGTCAGGCTGAAATGATTAGCCGATTAATTAATTAGTGGATTGACAGAAAATGAACGGTGAACTCTTCTGATGATGGTTTGAGTGATTGTTGTTGTAAAATCATTTGATGTTTGATCTTCAGATGTTTGATTTGCTGCTTTTCCTCTGAATGATCTGAATGATCTCAATGTGTTTGTAATAATGTGGAGCTTTGGACTAAACAAACACTGTGAAGGCATCACTTTGGCCTCATCGTCACCACATTTCTCACTATTTTCACAATGTTTCCAAACTGAACGATCGATCGATTAATGGAGGAAATAATCAGCCGATTGATCCAGAATGAAAAGAATCATTAGTTCAAATGAAGCTCAACCAGCTCCAACAGTAAAATCCTGCTTTGACATGAACGACTGAGTCACAATAATCTGATGAGATCAGATAGAACAGGAGAACAGCTGAACAGGAGAACAGTTGAACAGGAGAACAGAACAGGAGAGCAGGAGAACAGTTGAACAGTTGAACAGGAGAACAGTTGAACAGGAGAACAGGAGAACAGTTGAACAGCAGAACAGTTGAGCAGGAGAACGGGAGAACAGTTGAACAGGAGAACAGTTGAACAGCAGAACAGTTGAGCAGGAGAACAGGAGAACAGTTGAACAGGAGAACAGTTGAACAGCAGAACAGGAGAACAGCTGAACAGGAGAACAGCTGAACAGGAGAACAGGAGAACAGTTGAACAGCAGAACAGTTGAGCAGGAGAACAGGAGAACAGTTGAACAGGAGAACAGTTGAACAGCAGAACAGTTGAGCAGGAGAACAGGAGAACAGTTGAACAGGAGGACAGTTGAACAGTTGAACAGTTGAACAGTTGAACAGGAGAACAGGAGAACAGTTGAACAGCAGAACAGTTGAGCAGGAGAACAGGAGAACAGTTGAACAGCAGAACAGTTGAGCAGGAGAACAGGAGAACAGTTGAACAGGAGAACAGTTGAACAGGAGAACAGGAGAACAGTTGAACAGTTGAACAGGAGAACAGGAGAACAGTTGAACAGGAGAACAGTTGAACAGCAGAACAGGAGAACAGTTGAACAGGAGAACAGTTGAACAGGAGAACAGGAGAACAGTTGAACAGTTGAACAGGAGAACAGTTGAACAGGAGAACAGTTGAACAGCAGAACAGGAGAGCAGCTGAACAGGAGAACAGCTGAACAGTTGAACAGTTGAACAGGAGAACAGTTGAACAGGAGAACAGTTGAACAGCAGAACAGTTGAGCAGGAGAACAGGAGAACAGTTGAACAGGAGAACAGTTGAACAGTTGAACAGGAGAACAGGAGAACAGTTGAACAGCAGAACAGTTGAGCAGGAGAACAGGAGAACAGTTGAACAGGAGAACAGGAGAACAGTTGAACAGCAGAACAGGAGAGCAGCTGAACAGGAGAACAGCTGAACAGTTGAACAGTTGAACAGGAGAACAGTTGAACAGGAGAACAGTTGAACAGCAGAACAGTTGAGCAGGAGAACAGGAGAACAGTTGAACAGGAGGACAGTTGAACAGTTGAACAGGAGAACAGGAGAACAGTTGAACAGCAGAACAGTTGAGCAGGAGAACAGGAGAACAGTTGAACAGGAGAACAGGAGAACAGTTGAACAGTTGAACAGCAGAATAGTTGAACAGGAGAACAGGAGAACAGTTGAACAGGAGAACAGTTGAACAGTTGAACAGTTGAACAGTTGAACAGTTGAACAGGAGAACAGTTGAACAGGACAACAGTCACAGGGACGTTTTACTGCACTCAGTACTTTGACTTTAATACTTGGAGTACATTCTCCTCATTATACTTACATACTTTCACAGAAGTAACATTTTCAATGCACGACTTGTACCAGTATTTGTACAGTGTGGTATTAGTACTTTTACTGTAGTAACAGCTCTGAATACACGGTTTCACATCGTGCTGCTCTGTGGCTTTGATCTTTCGGGGTAAATGCTGTTGGAATTAAAATCTGGTTACTTCAGAATGAAGTTTTTTTCCCGGTGCAGTCTTGCTTTTGTCCATCATCTCTGGGGAGTTACCACACTCTGTTTTACTATAATGCCTCCATCCATCAATCCCTCCATGCTGCTGACTGATGAATCCATCCTGTCATTCATCTCACTTGTCGTCTTTTCTTCTCCTCCTGATTTGCTCTATTTCCTTTAAGTGAATGGAACTTTTCATAAGATCCAGATTTCTGCTGCTGCTGAAGATTCTTCCTGCACCACAGTGGCCTTCAGGTGGAGAACAGAAGAAAGTCACTGATTTGGTGCACCTAAGAGCAGACGTTAGCAGCTGAAACACACTGCAGACAGCGAGACAAACCGTCGATTTCCTTCGACTCCCATTTCATATAAAGAGACACTTTGGCAAACAGGATGCTGAAAGTGAAGAAAATATAAAAACAACCGTACAAGTAATAGCATGTCACAGTGTGCGAGATGGAGCTAATAAAGTTGTGGTCATAATTATGTCAGACTGTACAGCGTCAGTATTTAGGAAAGATGGATGGTGCAATGAAAGCCTGGCGGATTGCAGCACTATGACGTCAAACAGATGCATGCAGAGACGCGTCATCTTCCGTCTGCGCTGCTTTGTCATCCAGCAGCTCACACTGCTGACAATCTGAAACCTAATGAGGAGAGCGTGGAGCTGCTTGTTGCAGGATCACGGCTCATAGCAGCTGTGAGAGCTCGGTCCTGAGTTTCCCACTGCGTCCCCGTGACGTGCTCGCTGACAACATATTCCACCGGCTTTCTGCGCAGATATCTGACCTGGTGTATTTTGGTGAATACAGCATTGTTATTTTATGGTTCTGTTTAGGCACCAGCAGCTCAGTTAAAGTTAGAGAAAGATGAAGTTTGGTTTAATGCAGAAAAAGTCGGCAGTGACTTGAGACAAATTAATATTGAACCAAAACTACGATCTTCATGAACCCTCACCGACGTGCTTTTGTCGTCTAAACCAAACCCCAGATGAGACTCAGGATGTGATCCAGGTCTGTTTAAAGCTGAGTGGCATCAGAGGATTATTTCTAATGCAGTATATCTGTGTTTTTAGACTGTTTTGCTGCATCAGGCAGCGTTCCTCAGAGTCGAACTAATCCAACTAATGTTTGATGAGAGCGTTACCGACAGAAGATGTCTAATCTAAACTCGACACAAGATTCAACCATGGAAATAAAATACACGTGAAATTCAAATCTGGATTTATTGCAAACGTTTGTTCGATATTTGTTTTACTATCAGTGTGCAGAAATACTTCAGTCTAACAGGGAAGGATGATTTATAAAGCAGATGCATGAAGATATGCTGCACAGATCTAATGTGTCATCAAACGACTTTAAAGACTGAAAAACTGACTTCTGAGCATTTGAAGACGTTGGTTCAATCCTGAAAAGTGTTAATGTGTTTGTCCTGGTGGCTCAAGTTGTTAGAGGTGAGTGTTAAAGTCCAACAGCCCGCTGAAAGACTGAAAAGCTTTGTTAAATTATGCTTACACTGTTTCTCTCCTAGCTGCCTGAGGTGTTGAGGAGTATTGTTGAGAAGTTTTGAGGTTTCGGCTTTGATCCGCGGGCCATTCTTTGACTTTTGAAGGCTTGTGCTCTAAGGAAAAAGGAGAAAGATCTAAGAAAGAGAACTCAAATGTCTAACAAGGAGCCTCAGGAAGCTGGACGACTGAGAAGTGGTTAAGAATTTATTAATAGTGTCTTATTGACAGGTCGTTTTTAAAGCTGTGAGCGAGATCCTCAAAGTGCTGCAGTGAAGACTGATGAATGAAAGAGGAACCAGAGTGAGAGGCTGCAGCCACTCTGTGAGGCTGTGTGTGGACACACCTGTGGTCTGGGTTAAATGCTAGCATCAGCATGCTAACGTGCTCACACTTACAATGTTAACATGCTGATGTTTAGCAGGTTTAATGTTTAACATGTTCACCAGCTTTGGTTAGTGAGCTAGCATGAGAATATTTGCTATTTATGCAGCACTTTTGCAGGAATTTGGTCAAATTTCATGTCAATCCACCTGTTAGTTGTTGAGATTTTTCAGTCTGGATCTGGGATCTTTGTGGATCTGGGTTCAACCCTCCACATGTTTCAATGTCTGAAAAATGTCTCTGACTAATAATTAAATGTGTTGAAAGCCTTTCTAAAATCATGAGGTTGTGGGTTTGATCCTCAGGTGATGCCGTCTGTTTTAAAAGTCGATGCTCGAACGATAGATTCCTAAGCTTTACATTTGAGCAGAAAGAAGGCATAGACAATACGTCTGCCTGCACTGTGCATGCACTGTGCATGCACTGCAGGGCCGGGTCCTCGACCTGGGCCCACCCTGTGCTGCACATCCACAGCCAGACCACAGGCCGGGTCCCTGACCTGGCGGTGCGCAGCGTGGAGCAGGCTCAAATAGATGAAGGGACAGGAAAAGAGCAGAAAGAAGGAAAGATGAGGTGATCGATGAACAGAGAAATGTATCAAACAGTCTTAATGCTTTGAGCACTTAATAACTTAATAACCAGTATCGGTGCAGAGTTTCCAGCTCACTGATGTATCGGTCCATCCTGAGCTGACACTGGTCCTTCAGGGATCACGTTGTGGAGCTGAATAGACGAGTCGAGTCGGAGCGAGTCGAGACGAGACGGGGAAGCAGGTGCTGAAGCCGTTCATGTCCCGCTCCACCTGAGAAACAGCTCATCTGTATCCCATGAAAGCAGGAGCAGGTGTGAAATTAAATTATGACTTCAGTGATTTGAAGTACAGGCACAGGCCTGTTGTGCCGCTCCGCTCTCTGAAGGTAGTCTACGTGGCTGGATTGATTGCTGGAATTACACGGACACCACAGCGCTTGCGTCACTACACAATCATCTTATTATGTGCTGGCTTAAGCTGTCAAACTCTGCACATCGTCCCTTGAGGCTGAAAGACATAACTGGGATGCAGTTGTAGAAATTCAGGGTGCTGTTTGAAACCAGAGAAAACACCATCTGAAAGCATGGAAACCTTCCGTTCGTGCTGAGGGCATGAAGGTCCTCATGCAGTGAGGGAACAGTGAAAAAGTAAAAAGCAGTATAAAATTAACTAAATTACAGCTAAAAAAGGCATTAAAGGAACTGCTGGTGTATCGCCCCCCGCTGGCCACAGCTGGGTACTGCATCATCTGCCTGTCTGGATCATGTCCTCATGCCTTTTCTGGGCTGTTGTTAACAGTATCTTTGTCTAATTCTTAAATCTGATGGCTTTGTCAGTCTGTCGTTCAGTCCACCACTTTGCTTTTAAGATTTTTGTACAGACATTCATGGTCCACAGAGGATGAAACCTGTCCTGACTTTTCATCGAGCGCTGCTGTGAGGTTGATATTTGTGGGTTTTAGTAACAAAGATTCTCTATTTTTGGATCTCTACTATTGGACGAATTGCTGTGAAATGCGGTGCAGGCCTGGAGCTTTTAGTGATGTTTGGTGAGGTACAAGCTTGGAAAAAATCCTTGTTAGTATTTGGTGGAACACATGATTCTAAAAATACGTCACATGCATGTAACTCACTGAATCTCTCTGAACCCTGAATTAAACCAAAACCATCACATACTATCAAACATCTCTTTGCACTGTGCAGGTGCAGCTGCCCTCAGCCTCTCTAAAGCTAATAAGAGTTATGTGGAACCATTTAACTTCCTCCACGCAGTCCGTCTCTGAGGCTGTTCGTATCGACCGCAGCAGGCAGCGTTTAGTTTGCGTCGTTAGCTCACATTTGTTTGTGTCACGCTGGTTGAATTTAACCCAGACCTAAAATGTCCTTGCACGAGCCCCCAAGTTACACTGATACATATATTAATATATTATGATTTGAATTCAGATTCAGAGGTCTTCTCTACTTCGACAAGAATAGAAATTCTCAGAGAAACATATTTGTAATTTAGGGGAACTTTTGGCATAAAACCAGTGGCAGATAATGGCTTAAGATAATGAAAATACTGGCATTGGCCTTCAGAAAGTCATTTTGGTGGAACTCTGATACGGATGGCTGCTGGAGACAGATAGACAGACAGAAAGTCCCATTAGATTAGGAGAGGGAAGCATGAAGAGGAGGTTCAGCAGAGGGTATAATGAGCTGCAGGTCAGCACACAGCCACAGTTCTTTACCGAGGGGAAATCAGGAAAAAGTGGGGATGAGCTGGGATGTTGGCTGCAAACACACACACACACACACTGAATACAGTTATAGTATGTTGACAGGCCATCAGACAGACAGATGGACTGATATTCTCGCGTACACACAGCTCCTCAGCGGCGGCTGGTCACAGAGAGGATTAACAGGCCGTCTGACCGCCATCGCTCTGTTTCTCTTTTTTAATCTCATTCTTTAACAGCATTCAGGTTCACCATCTGTTTCTGAGAGTAAACACTCCTCACATCTCTCTTAACCTTAAAGCTGCGTTAATAGTTTCTTTGGCCACTCGGGGGCAGACATCCTGCTGGTCAAAGAGACGGTTCGGCTCAGGCCTCAACTGAATGTGTCTCACTCAGTTCCACATAGACATGACTGGGGAGCCCGATCCGGACTGATGCTTGGTTCAACAACGCATGTCTTTACCATGGCAACCTGCAGTTTCTGTGCTGTTTCCTACAGTCAGAGTGAGCTTCTTTGTTTTAGTTGCTTATTCTCAACTGGACCAGAGAATGCAGAAACCTTTCAGAAAGCGAACCCGCTGTTTGGTTTAGGTTTTAGGACTCGTGGCTCTGATGGCTCTGATGAGTCTCTGATGAATGTAGTTATTTGATCCACAGTCTCTAACTTGTTAATCATGTGGTTCATTCAGCTCCCGGTGTCATGCAGTTGAAGACTCAGCACCGGAGCCGCTCCG